>NC_068942.1:15424822-15724822 GCF_026419915.1 Harpia harpyja | reverse complement strand
GGCCTTTGGTCCAAGTAATAAAAACAGCTCTTACACAGAAACAAGCAGTACTGTTAAGGCTTTAAACAGCATCGTAAACTATCATGAGTCACTCAGTACATCATCTTCAGGTACAAGATCTTTTGGTCCATTCTTACCAGCATCCATCAATCAAAGTTTATAGGCTCACAAATTGCTTGGCCAACACTCAGTAGTAATATTTTAGCCATATCTACACCGCAAATAAAATCCATAGAGAAAATGTAAGGTGAATATCTGGTGTTTGGTTTGGTTTGCTTTCTTAATTTATCAGGCAAATTGATGTATTTCCCTCTTTGTGAAAGTACTCCTTGTATGTAGGTGTCTCAGATGCATCCATATCTATAGCCAAGGCTACTCTGTTACGTCTTCCTCTTTCATGGAGATCACAACTGAATCTGGATAAATGACATATTAGTTCTGCTCCTTTTGATTCGTGAGTTTTATACATTTCATATTTAGCAAACATTTTTTTCAAACAGTGCACTAGTATAGTATAGTAATTTATCTTGATGGCAGGAATCACAGAAAAGACACACGAAAGTGAATTTTCTGCCTGCCTTGGCCAGTATATTCTCAAGTCAGCCTTGTAACACAAACAAGCAATTTCTGGAAAAAAAATCCCACCTTGTCCTTTATGGATAGACACATGGCTGAAAACTTCAAGTGAATTTCATGTTCTAAGCATTATAAGGCTCCAGATTCTGAATCTAAGAAAGCACACACAAGGTCAAAGACAATGCATCCAAAGAGATGCTACTACCATGCTTATGGTCCAGGCTCAAAGCTATTGGATGCTTTGGAGAGGAAAGTTACTACTGAAATTATGTGAAGACTATCATGACAAATATACCATGCTAGAAATTGCCCCAAAGTTTTTGGATTTTGGCGTGACTATTGTAATATCCCATGTTCTGTAATAACGTGCAATATAATTTTTATTTTGCTTCATTCATTACAAGCATTTGTTCTTTCTTTCTCAAAACCTCCCCCAAATGTATATATCTCTGTGGTTTAGTATGTATGTTAATAAAGAATGTACATCATCCCAGCACTGTCATATAATACATAAACCATCAATTACTTGCATATGCAGAGTGAGCAATGCCCTTTAATAAGCTGCTCTGAAATAAAATAGCCTTTTAATTAGTTTATAAATGTGATCAACATCAGAGCACAATAGCAAAAGTGGTACTTGGAATACGAAGCTCTTAGGTAAAGCTTAAGAGAAGATTTTTGTCCTTAAAAAGTCAGTATATCCTAAATGCCTCTCTGCCTCAGATTTCAAAAGTAATAATTTGCTCTATTAAGACTGGTATAAGCAGACTTTTAGATTACTGTTTCCTGTGTTGTAAATAAATGCCCTGCTCTTGCTCTTAAAATTATCTTGCTGTTGAGCAGTCCATTTTTACCTTGGATTCCCAAATTAACTTTTAATTAGATACTTAGGTCTGATAAATCAGTATCAATAGGTATTGGTCTCCATGTTAAAACCAGAAAATAGTAACACTGGGAAAGAGTCTCAGCAACCCATAACAGCAGTGGAAACTCTGAGGCATGCAGGTATAAAAAGAGTAAGGCAGTTCTGCAGTGAATGTAATCTCTAAACTCTCCTAAAATAATCATATTTAAAACTGTAAGTGGCCACATTGTGGTTTCTGGTAGCTTTAATACATTGGGAATATTTATTTAAAATTGGAGGGAAGTACATGTGTGAAAAGGTAGATGATTTTTGATTAGCGATTCATCAAAAAGATATTTTGAAAAAAAGGGGAGGGAGAGTCAATTTTTTAAAAAAAATCTCTTCAGAAATTATAATCTAAAACATGAAGTCAGAAGTTGGTCTTTGGAAAACTGTTTAGCACTTCCTAAATATGTTTCAGTTGTGCCCCGTGGGTCAGCATAAGTTAGAATGGTTCAGAATAGACCTAAAGTGGCATGAAACTGTGATTACAGTTTTAATGTTCCTCCTCAACTCAGCGAGCAGGGAAAAAAAATGTGCTTATGTCTAGAAAGTGCTTAAGCACCTGCTTAACATTATATGTGTGCTTCATTAAAAGGACTGGCAAGTTTAAAGCTAAAAGGCATCGTTAGAACATCTAGTTTGGTCTCCTGACTAAATAATTACTTTGCTGGATAGTGACAGTGAAAATATGGTTGCAAATTTCAAAATCTCCCTAGAGCACCAAAAAGTGCCTTTACTTTTCTTGATGGGATATTGTATTGGGTTTGTGTGGCAAGGTTTTGGTAGCTGGGTGGGCTACAGGGGTGGCTTCTGTGAGAAGCTGCTGGAAGCTTCCCCCATGTCCGACAGAGCCAATGCCAGCTGGCTCCACGATGGACCCACCGCTGGCCAAGGCCGAGCCCACCAGCGACAGTGGTAGCACCTCTGGGAGAACAGATTTAAGAGGGGAAAAAAACTGCAATTGCGGCCGGGGGGGGGAGTGAGAACATGTGAGAACCAGCCCTGCAGACCCCCAGGTCAGTGCAGAAGGAGGGGAGGAGGTGCTCCAGGCGCTGGAGCAGAGATTCCCCTGCAGTCCGTGGGGAAGACCGTGGTGAGGCAGGCTGTCCCCCTGCAGCCCAGGGAGGTCCACGGTGGAGCAGATATCCACCTGCAGCCTGGGGAGGACCCCACGCCGTAGCAGGGGGATGCCCGAAGGAGGCTGTGACCCCGTGGGAAGCCCACGCTGGAGCAGGTTCCTGGCAGGACCTGTGGCCCCATGGAGAGAGGAGCCCACGCTGGAGCAGGTTTTCTGGCAGGACTTGTGACCCCGCGGGGGACCCACGCTGGAGCAGTCTGGGCCTAAAGGACTGCAGCCCATGGAAGGGACCCATGCTGCAGCAGTTTGTGAAGAACTGCAGCCCATGGGAAGGACTCACATTGGAGAAGTTCGTGGAGGACTGTCTCCTGTGGGAGGGACCCCACACTGGACCAGGGGAAGAGTGTGAGGAGTCCTCCCCGTAAGGAGGAAGGAGCGGCAGAGACAACGTGTGATGAAATGACCCCAACACCCATTCCCCAGGGGAGGAGGTAGAGAATTCGGGAATGAAGCTGTGCCCGGTAATAAGGGAGGGGTGGGGGTAAGGTGTTTCAAGAATTGGTTTTATTTCTCATTACCTTACTCTGATTTGATTGGTAATAAATTAAACTAATTTTTCCCCAAGTCAAGTCTGTTTTGCCCATGACGGTAATTGGTGAGTGACTTCTCCCTGTCCTTATCTCGACCCACAAGCATTTTGTGATATTTTCTCTCCCCTGTCCAGCTGAAGAAGGGAGTGATAGAGCAGCTTTGGTGGGCACCTGGTGTCTAGCCAGGTTCAACCCACCACAGATATGTAGTGGAGTTAAGCCTTCAGGACTGTAATATATCTTGAGAATCTTTCTGTGAATAATTGCTGATCACAGTTACAAGAAAATTTATAGAGCTGACAGTTTTCAAATGTTTCAGATTTTTATTTAGTTAAATATTATAAATAATAGGAATTTTAAACTGAATGGCATGCTGACTAGTGCACTGTCATTTAATTTTGTATAGGTTTATAAAGAATATATATATCTAATACTTCTCCTCATTATGATAAATGATTTGCAATGAAAATTGTGTGGTCTAAATATTTTTAATAAAATGGAATTGGAGTGAAAACAGTTTATTTAGAACAAATAATACTTATAATAGTGTATTTTGACTTTTTAATAAATATATTTGAAAATACTTTAAGCCTGGTTTGCTCTTGTTTAACAAAATGTATGATAAGTGAAATGCTAAGCTACCAGATAGCTGAGCAATTTTTTTGCATTAAAAAATATGTCTAATGGAAAGAACAGGCACCCAAAATATTTCTCCATTTCTTATGGTATACAAAATGTACAAACCAAATATTTTACTATGGATCCCTATGTGCAAATAAGGCTATTTATAATGTATTTCATAAATGCTAATTTCCTTTGTAAGTCTCTCAGACTGATTAAGCACTGACTTTGGAGTGACTTATTGTATGCTTAAGTTAATTACATCCACAAATATTTGCAAAATCCAGGGAAGAGGTTTTACCTGATATTAGTAAAGGCAGCAGAATCTAACCCATTGTTAACTTTACTTAGTAAAACTACATACATAATGTCTCTGTTTTCTTTTTATTTTACTGACGGGCAATGAGTAATAAGATAAAACTGTACTACAGTATGGGGAGAAAATTACAGTTTTAACAGATAAGCCTGAAAATACCACAAGAAAAACTATTGTGATTTTTGGCCATTCTATCCATGTGTCAGATAGGCTAATTCTATCACAGCAAATACAAATATGCACAAATTGTATGCTTTAGAAACAGTATTGACTCTTTGGTGGAATCTCTATTTTAAAAATCACTAACACTTTTTATTGTTTTTCAAGTCTGTAAATATCAACTTTGCAAATCATATCCTTAGGAAGGTCTCAGATTGTAAAGATCACAAACATCTTTGCATTAGCTTTGAAAGGTCAGTGCATGTAGGTACCTTGTGTTAACAAAAGTGCCTGTCACTCGAACATTGTCCATTCTTTTGAAAGCTATTCTCCCAAGCAGAAGAAGTAGCATCTTTTTGTTCTCTTCTCTCTTTTTTTTTTTCTCTGTTTTTTTGTTGTTGTTGGTGGTGGTGGTGGTTGGTTGGTTGGTTTGGTTGGTTTTAATCTTCCTTTTATCTTTCCCCCTGTTTTATTCATATTTTGGAAAACAAAAAAGGTTTTAATTGTTGACTCAGTGTTCAGTTATAATAACATTTAAATGTAAGGTTCACCACACAGATTAATTTCATTCCTGATCATATAAACATAGCTTATAGATAAAGAGATAGCCAGGTCTAAACTATTTGCAATACTACAAGACCAGACATTGAGTGGGACATGAGTAGTGTATGTGTGTTGATTCGAGCAGCAGGGGAGTTTGTGATTGATGATCACTGGACTCTCCAGGAGCTATCGCTGCATTGGAAATGATAGCACAGCGTTTGGGAGATAAAAGGATAATCACCATAGCAAAAAAACAAAATAAAGTGCAAACAGTCACAAATAACTTTAAACTTAATAAATAAAATCTGTTCTTGGATTGTAAACAGCAGAAGAGATTGTTTCTGGATTTCAGCCTCTGGAAATGAAGCGGAGGTAAGCAATCTTTTTGCCAAAAATAGTATCTACTCTTTTGCCATTGGCCATTGCACAGTCAGGCTACCTTCAAGCCCTGTCCATATTCGTTCTTAATTCTTGTTCTAGAATGGCTAAAGGCAGTGCTTGAGAAAAGTTGTAATTTTAAGTAGGTAGATAATAGCCACAAAATTACACACCATAGTCCAAATATTTTTTCAGAAGTTGCCAGGTGTGAAAGCCACAAAATACTTACTCCCAGCTCTCAGTCTCTGCATTTCTCCCTGCCTTCTCACAAGACAGCAGAGCTGGAACATTCTTGTTTCTGTGTGATACCATCTGCAGTGGACCTCACTTATGCAGGGATGCAGGGTGGTCTAAACAGCCACTGCCCAAACGCTTTCCTTTCCCGAAAAAGATGGTCCTGGAGTATTTAATCTTAATTTTTTACAGTTCCTGTAGAGGAAGATTTTCACATGGAGTGGTAGGTTAGGAACCTATTCAATTTCCATCCTTTTATTGATTTCAGGCTACAGAAAAAGAGAAGGAGTTAACAGCATGACTTGAACCAATGGTTCAGTAACTCTTTCATGTCTTTCATGCTATCTCCTGCAGGACTTTGAGTCCGTTGTCATGACAGAGGAAAAGGAATAAAATCATCAAAAATTACAATAGTTTTCATGCCCTTTCATTTGACAATAATACGACTGGGGCTTAAAAATTAAAAATATCACCAAGAAGCTGACGAAGTTGCTGGTCACTCTTTGTCCCTCCAGTTGGACCTCAAGTGTTTAGGGAATCCTCAAAAACAGATAAGAAAGGAGAGGGATGGAGCATGGAGCAGGTATGCAGCTGTGGTGCAGCTAAGCACCACACAGCCACTTGCTCACAAGCCCCCCAGCAGGACAGGGGAGACAATCAGACCAAAAGCAAGAAAACTCATGGGTTGAAATAAAGACAGCTTAATAAGCAAAGGAAAGAATAAGGGAAAAAAAAAAAAAATTGTGCAAAGGCAATCACTTTACACCTCCCACAGGTAGACTGATGTCCAGCCAGCCTCCTTGCAATTGCTACCTCCCCAAAATGTCCCTCCACTTAGTTTTCATGACTGAGCATGACATTATATGGCATAGAGTATCCCTTTGGAGCATGTTATCAGTACTGCTTTAGTCACAAATCCAGAACACAGCACCATACAGTCTGCTCTGAAGAAAATTAATTCCATCCAAGCCAGAACTAATCCAATGGTTCAGAGCAAAAAGTTTAGAAAGTAGATGGACAAGGTTGGTAACAAAGTGGTTAAAAAGAAAGAAAAAAGCACATAATCTTATACAATTTATGTATGAGTACTGACATATTTAGACTGGGAAATAAAGAAGGTATTTGTAGGTCACAGTGCAAGAAGGATAATATATGCTGCTTTACCTATTTAAGTGAATGAATTAATACAGAGAGAAATAGAGAAGCTTGATAAGTTGATTCAACAGCCAAAGTCCAAGAACATTACTCTGTAGAGTGAAAAATGAAGGCGATTTCACAAATTCTCTAGTATTAATACCATGTGAAAAAAGATGGCACTAACAAGCATCTGAAAAATATTTCTTAGGCCTGATGAGACTTAAAACCTTTCTTGCCATGCTTTTAGGGCAATACATCAGTATGCTATCCCTCACAATAAACCGTATTTGCAGCACAGACTTCACATTTGCTATTAGAAAAATCACAAGAAAGAGTTAGAAACCACCATTCCTCTAAAATCAGATCAAACTTCGCATTGCTGAAAACAAGCAAATGACAGACTGCTCAGATTTGATAGTCAATTGGATTATTCCTTTTCAGATGTAGTGTTTGTTATTGAACTAATCATGTTCTGATGCTTGCAGCCTTATTCTACGTCTTGCTATGAAAACATACATGTATTGTAACTAAGCAGCTATTTTTGACTCAAGTTGATCAAACGTTTTCAAGTGAAGTTGTTTTCATGTATACAGAGCATGCTGATTTCTTGAAGCCAGAACATTTCACACCAGTATAAAAGGTTTTATGGCATTATTTTAACATGGGTGTTTTTGGCCCAGGATAGAACTTGAGGCAGGCAGGAAGGCCGAATGGAAGCAGAAACTCAGTTTCCAGAATTTCCCAGAATATCTAAGAGCCTAGTGGTCAGGGCTGTCTGGGGATAAAGTCTCTGCTTCAACACAGGATGTGCATTTCCATCATCCCAGGTGAATGTCTTATGCACCAGGCTCTTATGAAGCACGTGCTTGCACCATCTTCTCCAGAATCATTCCAACAATTGCTTTTTCCAGATAGCTGCAGGAACTATAACCAATACTATGGCAGCTGCCTGTCCTATACAAGAGTTGAAATAAGACTGGAAGTTACTAAGTGTTGTCGCGTAGCTTAGTTTTGGCCATTAACCTCAGGAGGCAGTTGCCCTGTCTTTCCTATGGTGAAAGCCCATACGGAACCCAGGGAGAATACAGGACTAACCTTAGTAATGGTGTGAGTGTGTCACCTTCAAGTTTCAGAATCACCTTGGCTATTGCGAGCTAGAGTTTTTCTTTCTTTGTCAGGTTGTTGGGCTTCTGAAACCTCTTCTCGCAAAATATTCCCCAATATCAGCTGTCAGCTGCTACAAGCAGCGATGTTCACACCTTGTGCTGTAGGCCCTGGACTTAATGCCCTGGTACCTTGTCCACACTGCAAAGGTGCCTCTTCTGAAAAACCATCCTCTCTTCCACACCTGTGACTCTGCAGTTGTTGGTAATGTCTCTCTGTGAAACCCTCCCTTATGCAAAAAGAGTGAAAATAACTTTTGTTTTAAACTTTGACAAACAAACTTTAACAGCCTGATAATTTTTCTGACTTTCAACTTTTCTTATTCCACCCTATCTGATTTTAGATTTTTGTTTTGCCACAGACGTTAGTTTGTACAGTCGAGAAAGAAAAAACATTTTAAAAAATTGCTTTCACTGACAATCAATTTGCTGTGGCATTTTCTTCTTCTAAAAAAGTTAATTTGAAGACAAAACACTTAGTTTAAAATAATTAACAGGTCTAATTGTGATTTTGGAAGCAAACCAAACAATATATAGGAACGGACTTCTCGGATTGTGTGAGCTCACTCTGTTACTATCCTGATCAAAGACTTGCTAAACTGGTGATGCTGCACATGTAAACCTCAACCTCATCTTTTCTCCAAGCTATCTGTTCTCATAGGTTTCCTCAGAATGTCTCTAACTCTTTCTTTCTACCTGCGCAGAAGATGACACAGACTTCTCATACTCTGTCAGAATTAACAGGCTGCACCTACAGAATTGAGTCAGCACAACTTTCTTGGTGTTTTAATGCAGATTCCTACACTTGCTAATAGCTTGAGTCAACAGATGAGCCCTGCATTCCTATGCAGGGGCATAGATCGTACTATCCTGATACAAATGTCAAATAAATTACCAAGCTGTTAGTTCCTTGGCCATACTGTTCGGGGAAATAAATAAGACAGTGACCTAAGCTATTGTTTATGAGTCAGGTCTTCATCACGTAGTAGATATTATTGTACATGAGAAATAACAGCACAAGCAGAAAGATCCCAAAATTTCGCTGTGTGGTTGCACTTACCACATGGTATATTAAAATATAATGAAAATATATTATGTTACGAGATACAAAATAATGTCAAATAGAGGAAAATGCAAGCAGGCTTCTGACTGAATAAATCAGGGAGAATACGCAAGGCAATAAATTCCAGTCAGTTTCCTCGCTGTGTGGGCAAAAGGGGATTAAACAAGGCAGTGGCTTAAATTTATAGCAGCTCTTATTTATGAGTCAGGCCTCAATCATGTATCAGAGACACTAGGCCTGTAATAATGGCACAAGCAAAATAGAACCGATTCTCAGAGGGCAGATGCCTTCAGGACATGGAAGTGTAATAGTGCACAATGTAGAAATAGAAAATGAAGGCAGAAAAGGAGGAGATCTGAACAACACCCTCACCGTATTTCCCTGCTATGGAGGGCAATAACCCCAAGATTTTCCTCTTCTGTTGCCAGGCTTCCTTACCTCCACCTTTGCCAATTCCTCCCCTTCCCCATTGCCACACTTTTATTCTCTTCGTATAGTGTGAATTGGGAAAATAACAGAAGGGCTTTCTGCTGAGTCCGGAGTGTATGGGGAGCTGGAGTCACTCCTTTTGTCTCACCAGAACAGCCCTCTTTCTCCCCATCTTCTACATACTTGTGACAATCTTATATAATTGGGCAAAGTATCTGAAAAAAATGCCTGTCATTTGCTTGTAAAACACAGGGATACACATGTAAAGCAGCAATGTCTCACAAAAGAGCTGGGATGATAGTAGCTACCAAATTAAACATGAGCTTGCTTTGTGATCTGAGATGAAAAATCCATTACAATTTTTGGCGGTGTATGCAGAGTCATCGTATCGGATTGGCAACACATGACTCTCTGTGAGCCACCGAGTGAGCTCCAGCCACTTCGGTACAAGGGAGATGTCAAAACAAACTGGTGGGAATTCGAAGCGGAACACTCCTTTCCCCTCTCCTCCCTTCACGCCTACCCGCCTCCGAACATCTGACGAGGCTGGAAGAACTGCTACATCCGGAGCCTTTTAAATATAGAACTTGTGAATGGTTTGTACTGATTCATATATGCATCACTGACACCATGCTGGCAGTAGCACAGCGATGAGTGCAGCATAAAATCTATGTGAAGCAGAAGAGGATATAACTTTTTGTTTATGTCAGTCAGACTTTGGTTCAGTAGATACCAGTTGGTTAAACCAAATTTATATGTGGGACATATAGCTGTGCTATATTAGGAGTGTTTTGGCCAAAGAGGTATTGCCAAAGGAAGAAGCAGTCTGCCAAGAGTGACACGCACTGCTGGTGTGTACCAGTTTGGCACAAATTTGTTCATGGAAGATTTCTTGGGTGCAGGCTAGAAAGTCCAGTCAGACAAGAGGGAGGTCTCAGAGTAGCTCCTCGTCTGACGGTCCTGCTGACTTGGAATGTAAAGAAAGGCCAAATCAAGTCACACATGACAGACAGCAAGAGAGAGCAAGAGAGAAACAGAAGTGAAGTGAAGTGAGGTGAGGTGAAGTGAAGGGAATCTAGTTTCCCCTACAACACATATGGGAGCCTGAACTATTCAGGGGTATTTCTCATATTCATCTTCCTTCTTATTAAAGCTTCAGAAGGTCTTAATTTTCATCCTAAATGGAAACGAAACCTTACAAAATCTCAATATTCTTGCATAAGGGGAAAGGACTATAGGAACCTGCTACCAGTCTGGTTGATAGAGGTATTAGAAGTATCAACAAATGTTTCTTAAAGAAAAGGAATAGCAATGGGCAAAAATGGTGTAACTACAGTAACTGTCAAGAAAAGCATATACCACTTGGGTTACTGAGGCAATGAAATCTCTTTGCAATTAAGCTGTGCAGGCTGGACAAACAGGTGGGGGGCAAAGCTGAGAACAGAACTTTATTGATGGAAGATGGGCAAAAAGCCTCACAATTCTTTTTCTTAATTCCTTTTGTTTTGTTTAAGAGTCCACACCTCTAGCAACATATAAGCATTCTATTTTAATTCCTCCAGCTGAAATATTTTTTGAGCATAATCTCAGAAGAAAGCAGGGTTTAAATTGAAAGGAGAAAGAAGTAAATATTTTACATTCCGTAGCATTCCATGGAGATAGAAATGCATCATGGCCGGGGTTTTCTCAGATTATGTGTTATTTTCTAGTGCTGTTATATGTTTTACAAGACACAATATTGATTTAATGCAGTAGTTGGTTCTCTTGTTGTGCCTTCCAGGCACTATTCATTAAAAAAAAAAACCACAACAAAACCCTCACATTTAGCAAAAAATACTATATACTGTACTGCCCTGTTTGTAGCATTAGAGACTGTGGCTTTTATGCCACTAACACAAGTGAGGTGCAAGCTGAGACAAATAATAATCCAAAATATGCAAAATGCCCCTCTCAAGTCTATTCAGTTTATAGTTATCCTGTTAGTTGTTTGGGATTTACTAGTAAGTACTGAATGCCTGATAGGAGAAATTACTTATATTTGTGGAAATTATGCTTCTCTGGATACTTATCATCATGTGATCTGTTTTTCTGTTCATTCCTAATGGTTTAGGAATCATGTTCTTCATGATTATGCCTCCTCTGATGTGGATCTTCTGAAATCCAATTTCCCTTTTTTTCATCTGTGAGGCAAATGTGTTGCCTGCAAGTTGGTTGTTTTGTGCCCTTCTGAACTAAGATCTCCTTCACAACCTTCTCGAATAGCTCAAAGCTTAAAGGAGCAAAAGTAAATATATTTTTCTTACTCTTTAACTGTATTTATTTTACGTTGTCTGCTATGCTGCCTGCAGCACTGCTAGTGTTCCCAGAGCTCATGAACCTATTTACTTTCCATCCACTGCTTGCTGCAGAAGGCTTTGTTCCTGTCTATCACAGTGGGAAAAAATGTTCACAGCTTTCCGGGTCTTATCATAGCAGTTGCAAGTAGACAAGAAATATAAACAGGCTCAGGAGATCTAGGTCTGAGGGTGGAAGAAGGTGATTCCTGAGGTAATTTTAACTTTCAGGATCGAACACTTGGACAAGACTTTGCCAGGACCTGTTGAGGCAGCTGAGAGGTGTTGGAAAAGAGAAAACATGTGTTTACACCTTCGTCCTTTAAAGGAGTCCATCTTGTCCCTTTCCTGTTGTGGACTGATTAGCATTAATGTGGCAAAAGCAATTGGGATGAGAAATTCTCCAGTTGTGATTAGGATATGAGTCTCAGCTACCACTCTGCAATTTGCAGACTAATTATGGGAATTTCTCAGGGGTTTTGTTGTTGTTGTTGTTTTGTTGGGATTTTTTAAGACTGAAAAAGGAATGAGGGTCTTTGCAGAGAAAAACACTAGAAGAAAGAGAGAATTTGAGGTTAAGTTCTGTAATTTGGAAGATTTCTGTTAAGGAGAAGCTACATGATGCCAGGCATGTGAGATGCCCATTGTAACCTCTTGGGCAGTTTATGATACATTAATTTTACTGTGTTTAGTCTTAGAAATTCAACAAAGATATTAGACTTAACTTCTGAAGTGGCCAGGGAAACCTGGGAGCAGTCTTTCCTGAGGAAAAGGGGGTGACTAAGGAGACATTCTGAAGTCTGTGGGCAATCTTTGTGAGCTTCATCTGTCACAAATGTTGCATATCTGATATCATCTTCTGTCACTTTTTATTTCATTTGTTTACAAACTGGATTTTTTTTCCCCTCAAAAATACGTCCAGGGAATATCCTTCCAAGTGTTCTATCAAACAGTTGACCTTGAAAATGGAATAACTTGCAAATGAATAGAGAACAAGCTAGGACAGTAAAAGCATTTTAAAAATATTCTTTTCTTCCTCTTTTCTTACCCATTCAAGCCGTGGTGTCAATTTTGTGACTGAACAACAGAAATGGCCTGTTTCTACGTTTGCAACAACAGAGTTGATCAATGCAATGAGTTTTATAAGTTTTCTCTAGTGAAAAAAGAACTGTGTACCTAATGAAAAAAAGAAGTGTTTACCTCCTAGACTTTCTTCATTCTGTTTGCTAAATAGAGACAGGAAGTTAGCTTGAGGAAGGGACTTTCCTTCTATGCTTCCGTAGAGTACAGCATCACGGGGACAGTAGCAGTTTGTAACTAAGGCATTGGCATTACTTTAATACATACAAATAATAACCCTTACCTCCGTGGTTTAAAGATTACACATTCATGAAGTACTACTAAAAATATCTTTTGGCCAACTTATGTAGGAAAGTCTCCTTGCCATCTTTCCCCATTAAAGAAATTATAGGAGCAACCACATATGATTTGCGAACTCAGTGAGCACCTCCATCTTTCATGTGGTAGCTTCTTGCCTTCTAGTTTTATTTGGAAGTTCAAATGGCTTGGGCTAGCCCAGCCCCAAATCCTCAGAGTCTTTTGCCGTGACTGCAACTAACTCACATTCCCCAGAGCAACATGAGGGCAACTTCAGCCGACCGCTGGCTCGATGGGCTAATCTAGTAGCTAGGCAACAGGAAGGAGAGGAGCTTGGGACCAGGGAAGGAAGTTTTCAGCAAGCAAGGCTGTCTGGCTGCGTGAGGGAAGTCTACATATTTCCTTACAGAACAGACTCTCTGCATAATAACACGGTGTAGTAAATCTTGATTGCAAATGCTGTTTGAAAGGGGTCAAGGTTTGCTGAGGGTAGTATACCCACATCTAAAATTAACTCAGCAGTCTTCCCCAAGTGTCCCACGTTCTCATTCTACTAGACACATTTTGACAGTCCATGCTCAGTGTTAACTAATTTTATGCAAAGCAGTAAATTTGGAGAAATATATTCCATTGCACAAAGTTGCTAATCTATGTAGAATTCAACAGACAATTCTGTAGTTGTTGCAATGGCAATCTGAGCCAATGAAACTTTTTGCCCTGCCTATATTAGATCATTTTTGTTTCAGAGGATGAAGGCAGTTTTAAAAAGAATAGCTTTCTTTTCTGTATACTTTCTGTATTAGCCGGTGAAGAAGTATGCAGAAGCTGGTCTAAATTTGCTTTGTTTATATGCAGCATGTACATATTTATGTGTGCTTCATGTATTTTTTCATTTAAATGTCTCTCTTTTCCCCTCACTAACTCCTTTTATCATAGTGTGTCCTAAGTGAAAGGCAAACTCAATTAATCATCAGCCAGCTTGTATTTCTATGGCATCTGTCTCCCTGATATCTAAGCATTATTTAAGTTTGTGTTGAATTTTGTGTTCAAATTTGCCCATCCTTGCTAGAAAGAGGCATGAGGCGATTTCAAGAGCAATTTACAAGGAGCTTTTTTCCTTCTCTGTATGAGAGCAGCAATTCCTCTGATTCACAGGTTGACAGGAGCACATCACTCTGGTGCTCAGATCAGTGCACGAGCTACCCATCGAATAGCAGATCAAGTTTAAAGTCCTAAGGGCAAATTCTGCTGTCAGTTACACAGGTGAACATGTAACTATAAGAGCAGAATTTGGCCCCTAGTCTTGATCTTCCAATCTCTCAGTGGGAAACTTGATTACTGTGTTTAGGACAAAGTGTAAGAATGCTTTGTAAAGAGCTTGATACACACATACCATGAGACACCAGTCTCTTTTCCTGGTTACCTTTTGATAACATTTGGGAAGTTCTTGAATTACAGCAGTTCTTAGGCTGCATGTTGTACTATTGTATTTATTTAAAGAATCATCTTCCTTGAGCCCTGATATGCAGGACAGTAAATGTAGCATTGATAAAAGCTTCATTGCCATATTTTCATGAAAGCATTAGCTAGGAAAACTGAAGTCATGAATTGTCGTGGTTTAATCGCAGCTGGCAACTAAGCACCACACAGCCGCTCACTCACCTTTCTCACAGTGGGATGGGGAGAGAATCAGAAGGGTGAAAGTGAGAAAACTCATGGGTTGAGATAAAGACAGTTTAATAGGTAAAGCAAAAGCTGCGCACACAAGCAAAGCAAAACAGGGAATTCATTCCCCACTTCCCATGGGCAGGCAGGTGTTCAGCCACCTCCAGGACAGCAGGGCTCCAGCACGCCTAACGCTGACTTGGGAGGACAAACGCCATCAGTCCGAACATCCCCCCTTCCTTCTTCTTCCCCCAGCTTTTATATGCTGAGCATGACATCATATGGTCTGGAATACCCCTTGGGTCAGTTGGGGTCAGCTGTCCCGGCTGTGTCCCCTCCCAACTCCTTGTGCCCCCCCAGCCTCCTCGCTGGTGGGGTGGGGTGGGGTGAGAAGCAGCAAAGCTCTTGGCTCTGGGTAATCACTGCTCAGCAGTAACGAAAACATCCCTGAATTATCAATCAATCAACCCTGTTTTCAGCACAAATCCAGAACATAGCCCCATACCAGCTACTATGAAGAAAATTAACTCTGTCCCAGCCTAAACCAGCACATGAATAAACACCCAGTCTCTAAGATAATGTGTAGTTAATTTCTTCCCTCCCTCTTCCTTCTCCTTTCACCAGACGTCCTGAACAGTGTCCTGGGTTTCTTTAGCACTTGGCTAAAGTCTGCCTTGGCTAAAGGCAGTCTGGCTTTCAGAATCACTTCATAACACGTGCCTGTAGGCACTTCTGACAGAAGCTGGATAATGCCACAAATCTGGGCACTCTATTTTGTGTAATTTAAAACTTCCCTAAATGCATCAGTCTCTGGCATTCAGTTTAGCCTTATCTAAGAGACTGAGGGATCACTAGGTGCTTCCTCCCAGGACGTGACTTCACCCATAGGAGAAGCTCTCTGACTTACCAAGTGAGCTGGAAGACAAGCCACAAGGAGAACGTGCTCAGAGCCTGCTACAGTTTCAGTGTTGCTCTACTGCAGTGCCTCTTTTTTTTCTTTCTTTTTTTTTTTTTCTGACAGTGTGAAAGACAGGCTTCTCTTCATGTCTTTCCCAAGGGCTTCATGAAAATAAGCCAACACTTTCTGGATTCGATGTCTCACACTGCAGTCGTGAGGAAGTGGGGGCTCTCAGATTTTGCAGAGATGGTTTCCTTACAGCGTGAAGACTGGCACTGGATCCAGGTTCTTTCGCAGAGGGCCCCTAAACTCCACGCACCCCTTTGTTTCCTTGCCCCACCTCTTCACAGCGCTGGTCAAACGAGAGATCGGAGCAATGTCCACCAGATGGCAGCATGCCATATCGAAAATCAGTCACTTAAATCAATATTTAGGCATCTAATTTTTTTTTTTTTCTTCAAGAGCACCATTAAATCTAATAAAAACTCAGAAATTCAGGCGATTCACTTCAGGCACATCAGCTGCTGCCAGTGCCCGCAGGAGCCAGTGGGTGGGAGGATGGCATCTTAACTTGACACCAACACTTCCCAGCCCACTTTTGAGATGGCAGAGAAAATGAAAGACACACTGGGGCAACTGTCCCTCCTCAAGGCCTTGGAGGGATGTCCCTGGTCTCTGGGGTTGCTGCTTGGCACGTGCTTGGACATCACAGCTACGAGGACCGCATGAGCGGCTGCGAGGTGTAAGAGCTTGGTGGAGTAGCAGTGCCCCCGAGGCGTCCCTCTGAGGGGCCTTCCCCACCACCCGGTGACCTGGGCAGCAAGCAGACATGGCAGCACCTCTCTGCAGCTGCTGCTGGCCTGGAGGAGCCGTGTCCGGGCGCCAGGACGCTGCTGCCAGAGGCCTGTGGGAAGGAAAGGTCCAAACTCCTTCTACTGCAGACAGGAGCCAGGCAGAAGAGCTAGCCAGCTTGGAAGAGACTTTCAGAACAGACAAGAGAGGATGGGCAGGAGAAGACACTTTGCATTCAGATGTGTGTGTATCTGTGTGCAAGACAGGGAAGCCCACCTCCCGTTAAAATCTTCCATTAACAATGTTAAGAAAATGACCACGATGGTTGTGTAGGCTTCAATGTAGCAATGATGTTTGCAATACCACCAGATCTTAGATACGTAAAGCCATGAAAGTGGTCATTTTTATCATGAACATTGATTCATAGTTGCATAACTAATCATGACAACTTTATTAATTGCTTATTACCAAGGGTTTTCTCTTTTATTAGAGAACAAGTGACTTCCTTCCCTTGTAGTGGTGTATATTTCTCTGTGTGATAGAGATTAATGCATGAAGCTTTGCAGGAAACTGCCTCATTGATTTTGTTGCCTTTGTATTTGTCTTCCTTAGGTGACTTCCAGTAACATAGATAGAGGGGACGCAAAGGATTTCACTGGGACATCAAATACTGTGCTTACGGCAACTCGAGTTTTGGGCTTCATTCAGAAACCCTGTAAGCAGTAGGTCCATTTTTCTCTGTTGTAATTTTTCCTTCAGTTTTATCGACTTATTAGAAAATGCATTGTTAATTCAGAACTAACAGTACGTAATGGCAAGTTATTTCGACCTGTATTGGTTTTGCATAATGCATAATTACCATAATGTACTCAAGAACACCTTCTATAGCTTTTTGCAAAACATAGTTTTGTATGCATATATGTTTCTGAATGTACTTTTGCATGAGACTTTATTTATTTTGCTTTTATATATCTCTCTGTGTGTATGTATGTATTTTACAAGCATTTTAGACATACTCTGGAGAATTGAAAATTTCTGTTGTTAGTGTTTAACCTTACGACTCTGCTGTGTGTTGAATGAACAATTATTATAGGACCATTTCACCCTACACATTAGTAGCATATATTGCATTCACTGAACCTAAGAAACTTGACTTTAGATCCAAAAACCTTCAGTAAGGAAAAGTCTTCTATCAGTACTTTCGAAAGCCTATAGCTTGGGGATAGTGTACATGAAAGAATGCAAGAAAGCTGATGGGGTACTTTTAAAAAATGTCCTGACAGAGTCAAGGTGATGGCCATTTTTAGCTGCCCTGCTATCCATCACCTCTTTCAGCCAGGCATACTCCATCATATGCAACAGCCTCATGAATTTATGCATCAAGCTGTGCAGCCAGTCGTGCCGAGGGCTCTGGTGACAAGTGAAATTGCTGTGCGCCTCATTTAGCTGTTTATTGCGCCTGAGTACGTGTTGCAGCTGTCATCTTACGATGGGATGATAGTGCTCGTTAATAGACAAGACAGGCAAATAATGATGGAGACTATAGCAAGAGATGCTCATCTGCCAATAGGCTCTCAGCAATATCACAAACATTCACAAAGTTTTCAATCAAAAACAACACTGTAAGAAAATACTGAAGCCAGCATCTGTTTTTTTATGTGACTAGCAGTACAGATTAAACTTCTGAGAACTGCAGCCCAGTCTACCACGTTACTTACCTTCTTGACATTTTACCTTTTTTTTTTTCTGTCTTTTTTAATGCTTTTTGAAAGGAATGATTAGTACATGGCAAAATAACCCAGTGTGTTCTTTCCACTTTTCTGGTCCTTTAGCTACAGCTCTGCCTGCTGTAACTAGAGTTGCTCCTCCTTGTTTGAGCAGTGTGACTGTAGTGCACCAGGAACTTGCAAGCATTGCTTCAAGGTTCTGGCAAAAGTTTTGCTTAATAAATTTCTGTTGCCTAGTTATTCTATTGTCCATTAGCCTGCTTGTATACCTCCCCTGGGAAAAAAAAACAAAAACAAAAACAAAAAACAAAAAACAAACACCCCCCCCCCATATTTTAGTGGCATGCAGAATAATTTCAATAGCAAAAAAAAAAAACCACCCGTGAAGCCCACGTTTCTTTCTGTGAAACAGCAGATATGATGAGTGCAAATTCACCTTTATAACACTCTCTGAGTAAAGATGGCTCCATATTCTGCTTTTCCCCTCTACATTAAAATTTGTGATGTGCTGCAATTAGCAACATTTTCTTTTTGGTGGTTTGCAAAATTCTTTGCTCAGAGTAATAGCTTTATAGACTGCAATATGAATTTTCTAACTTATTTACAAGGAAATCAATTTTGGTTTGGAATTAAATCCTTCCATTAGAATGGGAGGTAAAGGGTTAATGCATTTGATGTCATTAGAGGAATTATTTGTGTATGTTAGATGAAGAAACTTTATGTAAATCCTCCTGGAATTTTCTGGGAAAGGTACCTTTAAACATTTTGTATGTGTACTTGCTAGACACTTTACTGAATATTAAGTCAAAGCTAACACTTAAAATAATACAACTTTAAATAATACAAAACTCTCTCATGGTTGCACACAAACACACAAAAACACACAAGAATACACAAAAGGTGTGACTGCAATAAAATGCGTTTTGTATAATAGGCAATAGCACTCCAAAGCAGTTGTACAGGAATACAATACTACAAAAAAAATCAAAGTGAATGCGTAGTAGTTATTAATGTAATAAGTATTTTCCACATGTAACTGACATGTTTTCCCAGATTATTATTGCATAATAAAAGTTTTAAAAAGGAAAAAAAAAAACAACTGGAAAAGCAGCCACAGTTTGTAATGTAATTTATGTGTCCATTGAGTTGCTATCACTGTAATATTGAGTAGGCAAAAATGAATCTATGGGAGGTTTATGACACTTTGAAACCATATATATCACAGGATGATCTAAAACTGCTTTGCAAAGGGATAAACATTATCCTCATTTTACAGATGAAGATACTGAGGAAAGAGAAATTTCCTATTCCAAATCAATATTAAATAAAATATACGCACTATATGACTTGCTCTTGCAAAAGTCTAAGTAAGATGGGCCATCTATTGTGCAAGGACTATAAAGCCAACCTAAGACCAGCAAGCTTAGGGTAGGTTTCCTCCAAGTGAGCATTAGTCACCTGACATCCCCAAAATAGCTGCACGATCTATGCAAGTTGCCTGGAGTCTCTCTGTAAAGACCAAATAAAAGAAACCAAAGTCAAAGCCCTGCACATCCTGCTCTGATGGGAGTGTAAATGGAGAGTCCTCTTGCAATGTCTGTTGCTCTCCTCTGGCTCCTGACAAGTACTTTAATTCTACAGAAACCTGATATTTTTGAAAACTAAAGTGAAATCAGATAACCCCACCTGTACAGTCTAACCAATGTATCTCTAATGATATTTTACTAATGCAAATCTGAGACAGAGAGGGAGGATGTGATCTGGCAAAGATCACACAAAAATTTTGTGTAAGACCTGGCTGTTTCCCACTGGTACTTTCCTTTCTATGAATAAACTCTGTAGCATCTTTCAGAGGCTGGTCCCTTGCTGTGAGATGAATGAGTGACGTTCTTCCTTCATGAGGGAACATTAAAATAAATATCAAAAAGCTGTAACACTGACTGTACACTAACCAACTCGGGGGTGGTGGTGGCGGTGGCGGTATGAAACTAAGTTATTATGAGGGAAAAACTGGCATGTAATTGTGTAGCTTTGATGCTTGTGTGTATGTGGTCAGAGTTAGGGTTGAGCAGACGGTCTTAATGTTGGAAAACTCTTGTCATTTGAACACTTCATGGTCTTTATTCTTACACATAGTTTGTCTGTGACTATGTTTGTATATATGTAAATAAATATACATATAAATATACATATAGGTAAATATAAACATGTGTGTATTTCCACATATGAGTTTCTGTGTCTATTTGTTATGATAGGAGACTGACTTTGAGGCAGCATTTAAATTAGGTAGTCAACAAAGAAACAGATTTTGTAACCAAATGAGAACATGTTTTTGTGACATGTCTTTTCCTGTCTGCAAAACGTATTTTCTCTGGTTAAAGAGGTATCAGTATTTTGAGGAAGATATTTTTGCTAAAAAAATATTTGGCTTCTTTTCCAAAGCAAAAATGTAGTGGGAAATTTTTGTTTAAAGAAAAATGGACCATTATCCCAACAGAAGTGGAAAACATAATGTCAGCGCAACTTTTTTTTCTCTTTTTCCCTGTGTTTTCTCTTTCCCTGTTTCCTTTTTACATTCATCCCTTTATGTAGTTATAAACTAGACTGAAGACAAAAAGGAGAGAAAGGCAAGGAATTGCAGAAAGACAGGATGGAAGGAAGGAAACAAAAAAATAAAAGCGAAATGAAATTTTTGTTCCCTCATTTTTGTAAATTTTTATACTTGCAGAATAGATCCCTGATGGAAATTTTCAAAACTTTTGCATTTTTCACATGATACTTACATGTAATTGGGTCAATGCTGATGATAGCTGACTACAGGCATGTGGTTGTTTGTATGTATTCCACTATCCCAAGTAGGTAACTACATTTATTCTCTCTTCTATTCATTTACACCAGTTTTATGTTGATATTAATTCCAATTAATTCTGTAATTTATATGAGTAAAAGGAAGAGTAGAATGAATTCCAATGAAGCATATATCATTACTAACTATAATTACATATAAAAGCAGTATATGTGCACACATGCACACACATAGTAGTCTATTCTGATTTACGAGATGACATTGCAGTACAATATGGCAAATCCATGTACAGTTTGTTTGTCTCTTCCAATTTGTGTTGAAATTATTGTGAAGCAAAATATAGTCTACCCACCACAGTGGTACTGCATTAAAAATAATCTTTCATTTGTTTTTGTCATTTACAGAGCTAATGGTCAGCA
Source organism: Harpia harpyja (assembly GCF_026419915.1). Classification (NCBI taxonomy): domain Eukaryota; kingdom Metazoa; phylum Chordata; class Aves; order Accipitriformes; family Accipitridae; genus Harpia; species Harpia harpyja. The sequence goes on along the minus strand of NC_068942.1, from coordinate 15,703,611 downwards.
AATTTGTACATCCTGCCTTTTTTTTCTTAATGAAATGGAAAAGGGATGTGTGTTACATAAAAAAGAAGTTTTATTAATGTTTCATAAAATGGTTGCTACAATCAAAGGAACTGCTATGAAAATTAAATTACTGGGCTGACTCTGAAAATCAGCATAATATGCTCTGTTTAATTCAGTCATGCTAAGATGTTAGATTCTCCTTCATTCTCTCAGCTTTCTCTCTCCTTCACCTGGGGGCATCTGCTGATGAGTCTCTTCTAGAGGTTGTTTAATGACTATTTTACAGCAACTGTCAGCTTTCTAAAGCCCAGTGGCACTGGGCGTCACTGTATTACCAGCCTTTTTACACAATTTGCCTGACTGTAAATCTGAGCTTTAAAAGTACAAGAAAAGCTCTTATTTGATTTAATGACTGGCTGACGGGGGTCGATTAATCTTTTTATGCTTAGATGTTTTACTCATAAAGGTCATCTTCTGTTTGTTTACTCTTTGCTTCTCCTCTCATGGCCAATGAAAACGAGGTGAGGAATTTTAAGTATCACGCAATTGGAGCTGAGTGGCTTGGAGGATAATGCTGTTCATGAGCAGGATTGTTATTGTATATAATTGATATCGCAAGAAATCCCAAAGGCATCATTCAGAATCAGGGCCCCATTGTTCTAATCACTGTATAAATTCCCAGGGATACACGGTGCGATCTCTGGGATATGGATGATCTAATTTATGAGAAGGCGCAATGAGTGTGCTGTAATAATACAAAGGAAAGCAAGAAGGCAAGGACATCCAGTGAGAGGAACACTCACAGAGTTTCTGTATAGTTTTTAAGATAACATGAAATAGATAAAGTTTAAAATAGATTCTCCTTTAACCACCAAGGATGATTAAGCAGGAAATAAAAGGCCATGAATACACCATAAGTAATATTTCCAGAAGCACTGAATTTCCATTTTCCAAAGTGACTTAGGTACTTAGGAGCATAAATTTCATCTACGTTCATTGAGACTCAAGTGCATTTTCCAAAAGTTGTACATGGAATAGAAAAACAGATCTTCTTTTTAAAATCAGTTTTGATTCTTTGTCTCATTGAAAATCAGAGGGACTTAAGCTCTTATTGGGTACAATTTTTCAAAAGCCTATAAATATGATAACCTGCCATCTACAAAGCAAAAGGATGAAGAGCTAGATATAGTTCTGCAGCTAAGACGACAATGATTACTGGGACAAACTGGTAGATAAGGCACCTCTTTGTACAAGAATCTCTCTTCATTTCAACAGTCCTATTTCTCCAATGGCATTAGCATTTTCTTTGATATAACAGGTTTGGTGATACTGTCTTTCCTTTTGCTTTTGAAATGGTGCAAGGTCCTTTCTGACACTTCAGTGGGTTCCATGAGAATAGCACACAAACAGCTATTTCCTCCTTTAATTTTGTATCTTATCAACTCTACTGGGTGGATTGTAAACCTCTCTGTCTCACATATAGCATGAAACCCACTCTTGACACTTAACTCATAGCCTTGCCGACATGTACCGTGCAAGTGTGAAAAAGTAGAATTGGCTGATCCTTCCATAGCAACTGAATTTTCATGCAACCAGTTACAGAGGTGAATTAAGTTTTATCACTTTGATACTTAGAAGGTTTATATAACAATTTGTCATGTTATTTAGAACAGCAGGTGAACATTACAGGCTACCTTCATGCCAGCACTGGAAAATCTCTCAAAGGAGGACTCTTCCCATATTGTCAGTGGTTAGTTTTGTCATTGTGTCAGTTGGATGTAACATGATTCAGTGCAAACAGGCTTTACTGTTTGGAATGTCATACTTTTTTTTAGATTATATGTTTAATGGAAGTTTGCTTAATTCCATAATTTTTCACAGATTTGGTGTAGAGAGAAAATTGTGAGTGTTGAGGAGAAGATGGACTGCAGCTTTCTCTGGAGTTTTTCTTGATTCATTGCTTTCCTGTACCACAAATCTTTTTCCTACCTTAGCCTTCCCTCTAACTTTGTTTCCAGTCTTTCCCTCTTTTCTTTGATTTGACTTGATTTCTAGCAAAATTGAAGTAGTTCGCATCAGGAAACCAAACTGAGTAAAGGGCAAGTGGCAGGGTAATACAAAAATGACGAGGGAAAGCTGGTAGCGTCTGACACCATGTGAGGGCATGTGTCAGGCAAAGCAGACTAGTGCTTAACATGCACCAGCAGTGTGAGAAGACTAAAGACAGCAACAGATAGGACTAGTTCTAGGAGGCAAAAAACACAGAAATAAATTTACTTCATGTCCAACTGGAAAATGGCCATTCCGACTTGTGGAAAATGTCACAGCTTCAACATTTTGTTTCTGCTTAGGTATAGAAGGAGAAGGGATACCTGTCAGTATCTATCTGAACCAAAAATCTCATCATCTGGGTACAAGCATGATCTGGAAACCTGTAGTTTCTGTTCACTGCTGTCCTAGTTTCAGCTGAGATAGAGTTAATTTTCTTCCTAGTAGCTGGTATAATGTTGTGTTTTGCATTTAATATGAAAATAATGTTGATAACACACTGACGTTTTCAGTTGTTGCAAAGTAGTGTTTATACTAAGCCAAGGATTTTTCAGCTTCTCATGCCCAGCCAGCAAGAAGGCTGGAGGGGCACAAGAAGTTGGGAGGGGACACAGCCAGGGCAGCTGACCCAAACTGGCCAAAGGGGTATTCCATACCGTCTGACGTCATGCCCAGTATATACACTGGGGGGATTTGGCCCGGAGGGGTGGGTCGCTGCTTGGGGACTGGCAGGACATCGGTCAGCAGGTGGTGAGCAATTGCACTGTGCATCACTTGTTTTGTATATTCCAATCATTTTATTGTTATTGTCATTTTATTATTGTTGTTATTATCATTATTAGTTTCTTCCTTTCTGTTCTGTTAAACTGTTCTTATCTCAACCCACAAGTTCTACCTTCTTTCTTCTGATTCTCTCCCCCATCCCACTGGGTGGGGAGAAGTGAGTGAGTGGCTGCGTGGCGCTTAGTTGCTGGCTGGGGTTAAACCACAAGAACTGCTAAGACTAAGCAAGAGCTGGGGTGTGACCCTGGCTCTTTAATGTTGCCACACCTGCAAACTATCTAATTCATATGTGTCTGTCTCCATCATTACTCTCTGTTCCCTCACATCTATGAAAAAAGAAACATGTGCAGCAAATAAAGTGAGAGATTTTCTACGTAAACTCATGCTTCAGACAATAGGCATTACATTTTAGCTGTTCTGCAGTAAGAAGTCTTTTCTGTCTTTGTCTTTCTCTGGTTTTAATCAGAAGTTTCATTCTGGACTTGAGAGCCTTTCCCAGTCAAAGTTTTGTTGAACTCGATAAGCTCCAATAATCATTTAGTTCAATGCATCAGCATTTTTCAGCGAAAAAATCCTCATCAGTAAAATCCTGCTCAGCTTCAGCATCCTTGTCTCTCTTTTGTACTGAAATGATTCTGTATCAGAAGGGGAAAATCACTGAACTTATTTAACATTTGCAAAATTAATTTGGATGCAAACAACTTTTGGCCTATAAATTTAAAAGACTATTTATAATGGGTGAACTACTTATGTAATAGTGGAGGAAGCTTGTAGAACACTTTAGATTTGGAAAAACATGCCTGGAGCTTCTCACTGTCCAGAAGTTTCTAACCTCTACCCAGTTTATGCTGGTATTCAACAAATTTCCTCTTGAGCTAAAATCTTTTTCTCTATAAATTTCCCTGTCTCTTTTCTCTTCTTTTTTTTCACAGTCTTCTGCAAAAAGTAAAGAAATCTCTTCTTCCTCTCCATTGTACCCCTCAAATTTTGGTCATTTTTATCTTCTCTCCCTTTCAGTGCTGCTTTTTTAATGAACATTTCTTAAGGTCAGTAAACTTTTCACTAATGCCTGACTATTAAATTCATATAGGGAGAGAAATAAGCAGTGCTAATCTCAGTTTTCTACTGACTTCCTTCCTTCTGTTGTGCAACTGTCGGATGGTCAGTTCAGTGCATTAGTCAGTAAAAGTTCCTTAATAGGTGGCCAATGGATATATCTGGAGACTGGAGCACAAGAGTTTCATGGAATGCGAGCAAAAAAATGCACTTTCTCTGTGTTAAACAGTAAGCTTAATGATGAAAGCCTACCAAGTATGTGGTCTGTGAAGGTCCATATTCAGAAGCCTGTGCTGCCTGTCTGCAAGACCAGACCTATTTTTTATTCACAATGTGAGGCACTAAAAAGTTTTTTAAAAATCTTGGTCTGCACCATTACGGTTACCCTGGAATTAGGAAAACTGTCACAGCCAGGGTGCGGGAAAGTAGGAGGCAAGTCTGGCTGATCTGTGTGGCCAGAGAACATGTATTGCTACATGAAGTACAAGCCAGAATAGTGGAGATTTGACACATGCCTATCTTACTATTTTGCCCTGCTTTGAGCCACATCCTGCCATACATCATATGCTAACTGCTATGTAACAAATCTAATCTCATGTCCTTCATATTAATAAATGGTCACATGGAATTGCTTATTCAGCAACATAAAAAATAGCCTATGGAGTTTCCAATTAACCCTGTATTTATGCATCAAGTTCATTCTTTCATGCAGTGCAAACTCCATTTTGGTCATTGAAACTACAGTGTAGAAAAATGTTATTGCCACCTGTGTTCTTTCTGCAATTCCCAGTGTTGAGGAATCACATTTCTTTGAGAAGCTTGATGTTTCGAGCTACTTTTGCAACAGTATTTTCACTCTACAGGCAAATTAATCTGAGGTGGATCTGTAAATCTCTGACCAAAGGGTAGGAGATGTTTAGGCTTGATAATTTAATATGTTGCTATCAGTACCAGACCTGGGACTTGACTTAAGTAGGCAGATTCTTCCAGTGGTCTTACTTTCCTTTTATTCTTCTAGTGTTCTTCCCGTTTAAAGACTGCTTCACTAACTAAATGCAATTCTGGAACTATACCCTTCTGCTTGTAGGTGTATGTTGCAATTTCTCATGTAAATATGATTTCATCTTTTGATCCCTATCATTTTGCACACTTAGGCTGGAGATACTGGAGCTGTGTAGATTCCCGTTTTTCTTGTAACCATTTTGGCAGGCATGTGTCAGTTTGATCGATAATGATGTCTGGATTAGGCAGTCCCAGTGGCAAAAATGGACTCTTCTTAGGCTTTTTGCCAGATTTTGAAAGCCGCTATAATGACATTCTGCCAAGCAAGCAAGATCTGAATGCTGATTGAACCCCTTTAAAAAAAGTGCAGACTAATAGGCGTTATTGCGTGAATAATAATTAGCACAATTAAGTGGCTGGCGCTTTGCCTGTGAAATTTTCAGAGCACACAATTAAAAAGCTCTACAGAGTTTTGTTGACTATTGTCAAGTATAAAATAATGGAAAGAAGGAATTACTAAGAATGATGCAATCTTGAAGATCATTCATCTATAGCATAGGAAAAATTCTTAAGGAAGAAAGTTTCAACGGAACATATTTGAAGGCTAGATAATAACTGCAAATCTTGGAAGGAAGTGTCCTGTGAATCCTCTAATGCGTAGTTTTTTAAAGGAAGATAAAATCTTGCAGATGCAAATTTTGCAGTCCTCAAATGTTTCCCTCACATTATGAAGCTGTTTGGAGTTTTTTTTAAACTTCTTAAAGTTCTTGCAGAGAATGAAGGGGTTAGATTAGGACACTGAAAAGAGCTAATCATCCTTTGTTCTTCCTGAAGTTTATGGGCTGAAGGAATGATGCACTTTCTAAGTCACTTTTGACTCCACTGAGTCATCTCTGCAGGAGTAAGTTAGGCATAAGCACTGAGTACATTTTCTATCTATCTAAAAATACAAATGGCCCCTCTAGTTCCAGAGATATGTTCATGACTAGCTATCAAATAAAGATTATTTTCTTACCAAGTCCTCTAGTTCAGCCTTATTTGACATATGTATAGTTTGGTATGAGCTATATATAGCACAGTAATATATTAGCTTAACATCAGCTCAGGCAAAATACTGTTAAAACTTATGTGGGATTTAATAAGGAATTAATAGGTATGAATGGCTTTACAGGAAATAAAGTCTATCAAACAAATCTAACTTTAAAAAAAAAATTACGTGTTACTTTGTAAATATAAATGTAGACTTTTATAAGGCTTTTAGCTTAGATACACATGATCTTCTGGATGAACTTTAGTACTAAACATTAGTAATGCATGTCATAAGGATTAAAAACTGGGGGGTCTCTAAAGGTAGCTGTCAATGAGATGATTGTCATTTTGAAGGGAGTGGTTTTAACAGGGTGCTTCAGAGATCAGTACTTCCCCTAGCACTATTCAATATTTTCATCAGGGGCTGGGAAGTAAGTATAAAATTGCTGCTGATAAAATTGGCAGGTGACACAAAGATTGGCAAAGTGGTACATAATGATGAAGATGTCAGTCATACCAACTGAACTGAATTGCATAGTAAACTCTGCCTTATTCAAACAAACTACATCTTAATATCGGGAAGTACAAAGTGGCAGTTCTAGGAACAAGGCACGTAGGGATGTATATGCAGGCTGAAGGACTATGTCATTAACGTGGTGACTCCAAAAAAGATTTATGGTTAATTGTAGATAACAACTCATATCGAGCTCCCAGTGCAATGTGGTGGTAAAAAGGACTAATGCAATCAGTGTGTTCATAAACAGGGAAGTGTTAACGAGACGTACGGTGTTTCTACTTTTCTGTAAGGCAGCAGTAAGACTGATATTAGACTACTACAGAAGTTAACATTGTCCACATTTAAACCTTTAAAAGGGTTATTAGAAAGCTGAAATTGCAGCAAAGCTCCAGAAAAGATTTGAATTTTTGGAATAAATCTTTCCAGTGATAAAGTGGAGGAACTCGGGTCCTGAAGTAACCTGTTTACAGAACACTGGTATTCCACGTGGAGAAAATAATGGGTATCACAGGGTTCTGAAATGCACTAAAAAAATGGCATATGATGAACTTGCAGCTGATAACTGGAGCCATATGAATGCAAATGAAAAACTGGCCACAATTTTTTTAATAACATGGACAGTTAACCAGCACAACAAATTACCAGTGAAAATCATGGCCTTTCCAGCTCTGGTATTTTCCTAATATGAAAACTGAGTGTCTATTGGGGAGACAGCACTTAGCCAAGCATGTCACTGGCCTCAGTTCTGAGTTAAAGGGGAAAAATTGCAGAAATTATTGGACTACATGAACCAGCTCTCCTGTTTTGTCTCATGCGCCGTGTAGTTGTGACTTTTAGGAACATTCCTTCTTTTCATCTTCCAGCCATTTTAAAAAACTGAGAAGAAATGGAAGGGCACAAAGTGAGAAATTCCTAAATGTTTGACGTGCTATAGCTATGTGCTGCTAACTGATAATCTGGTTTCTGACTGATCTTTTTTTTGTCTTGATGGACATTCAATAATAACTGTATGATGATAATTGAAAGAGACACACAAAATAGTATTCTTCTACTCCACACAGCTTTTGTTACTGTTGAAAAAAAAAGACCCTCAAAGCAGATATAACTTAAAAGTGAAAAATGGGGTTTTACATTTTTTTGCTGTTGCTGTTGTAGCTGTGGCTGTAAATCTGTTATTTAGTTTGATGGAAGATCATAAGGAGACCATATGGTTTTCCATGAACCGATTCTGCTTCTGTTTAAAACTTCCAAATTGGCTCAGTCCATGAGAGTTAAATGTCATGCTTCGTTTACATACATAGAAGTGATTGACTGAAAATATGCTAAAACAGATACTCTTCACTTAGTTTGATTTAATAGATTAGGTATACTGAAAAAGTGCTAATTATTTTTTAACTTTTCATAGAGGTTTAAATGTCCATTGGAATAGATTAAAGAATTCCTTCTAAAAATAGGTATTTCTTTTGCTTGTATCAGGCAATGACTGATGATCGTATGATAGATGCTGACATCTTAATGGTGGCTAGTGTATTTTCTGTAGCTACTGGTTTTTCTGCTGTTGAAGTGGTTTTTTTCAAGAATGATTCTGTTTGGAACCAAAGCCAAGCTTATTAAATTAATTAATGAGGAACCACTCCTTATAATACATATGCAAATTTCCAAAGTGCATATTTGGTTAATAAATATGAAGAGTTTGCGCCCTGTTCTTTACTATTAGCCTTTGAAGACATGCCCCCACCTGCAAACAGTTTAGGGGATAGAGAGAGTGGAAAATCAAAAAGATGTCATTGGAATAGTAATAAAAATAATGCAGCTGACAGACAATGACAGAGCATTAAATGGCAGATAGTAAGTACTGAAAAACAAATTTATGCAAAATAAGAAAAGAACATCAAAGAGAGAACCTCTCGCAAAGTTAAAGGCAATGAGTCACTTCATGATGAAAGAGCTAGTTAAAAGTATGAATGCAGTTTATGAAACATTAGCAATCCCCCCACTAAGACGCAATCAAATCTTGAGTATGTAGTATATGTTTGTAGTGTTAGTGAATAAGAAAATATCCTGGAATCTTTTGACATATACACAAGTCATAAACATTAAGTAATCTACTTCAGAAAGCTTTAAATTGAAGAACCATGTAAAACCTCCTTGTGCTTTATCTTCATTATAAACGTGCATGTACTAGTCTCATAGGAATTTCAGAAGCTCATCAATATTTGTTAATCTGCAAGTTCCTGATGAAAAGTGGTATGTGGTATTTCAGCACACCTGAAGTAGCAGAAGCATTAAGTACCACTTAAAAAATTCAAGATTATAATATTTTCCCTCACACACAGAAATAAGAAAATATTATGAAAGCTGTGAAAAAACCAAAGGCAAAAAGAATAGCCCTTTGGATCTACTATTACCTTTTTTCTTTTACCTGCCTGTCATAAACCTGGAATAGTTTAAAAAAAGCATAGCATGTTGATCTACATTTGTAATCAATACAAGCAGAAAGTTTAGCCACTTGTGAAATGGAAGAACCTTAATCATGATATACAATCAAAAACTAAAGTGAATTGAAACTCAGTCATTAGAGTGAAAAACAAACTCAGGACCAGAAATGTTCAGTAGCATGTGATGTACAGATTTCTCAAGAGGAAGTAACATTCTAGCATGGAAAAAGAAAAGTTGGAGCAATGTTTCACCTCAGCAGGCTGGAAGATGGAAAGACAAAATTGTTCCTAGGAAGGGGTAAAAGACTAAGAAGAACAATTCCTGTAAGGTTTCAGCTCCAAATTGGCCAAGGGGTGAAAAAAAAGAGATGATGAAAACATAAAGGAAAATGTAAAGCTCTGGGTACTCCCAAGAGATTTAATCATGGCAAATCAAAAATGTAACGGTAAACATTGTGTCCCAGTTTCATTCCACTTAGCTTTAAACAAGAAAATTGGCTATCTCATTTAAGGAAGGATCCCTCTCCAATCCTGGTGCAAAGGGGAGTGAAATTTTTCTCAGATGCCCATCCAAATAAGAGAAATCCCTCTCTCAGGTCTCTATTTCTCTCTATGGACTATAGAGGGAGCTTGAATGATTAGTTTAAGTTTGATGACAGTTAAACTTTTAGACAGCTAAAGCCAGGTAAGATTAATCCAACCCTTTGTTTTCAGCCCATCACCTCCAGCTGCTTGGAGGGAAGAGGAGTATCTGCCTATAGATGTTATAGTGGAGTCCAGATCATGGGTGAGTTACCTGGCACTAGAAATAAGAAGCCTAAAAAAGGCTGGTGTCCTGGACACAGTAGACTGAATAATATTGTCAAATGTTGCACTTGGTTTCCATTTTTAAAATGTTTGAATCTTACTTTTTCCCGTTATTCATCTAGTACTAGCTAGAAATATAAGTAAAGGTGGGAATGGCTTGTCCTGAAGCTACAAAGCAGCTCTCCTGAATCATTTTCACCTCTCGACTCTGCTTTATGTGGCTCTGTCAGGGAGACACGTGAAGCTCCCCCTACCCTATAGTAACATTTCAAACTATGCCTAGGGGTATTCTTCACTTTTGAGCAGGGTTTGGCAGTAATAAAGCATTACTCATTTCCCTGCTTGCTTTCTCTGAGCCACAAGAGCAAACATATAGTCAGTGATAGCTCTGCTCAAATGTTACTGTATAAAATAAGTGAGCATGGCTTGCATACATTATGCCATCATGAAGAAAGGGAATAATTTTCTTGGCCACTATGAGAATATAAATTAAATGTAGAATTTGCCTTTACATCCTTAATACAATTTTAAATAAATTACTATTTGTTTGGTTATGATGTTCTCAGACTTTTTTTTAATATGTAAGCTAAATTGTTTCTTTAAATTATCAGAATTTTATGTCTATCTATAAAGATATATATACATATAACTCATAAACATATACTTACATATGTGTAATATACATACAGAAACATATACACATATACATATAATATCCTCTCTTCAAACTTTGTATTCTTACAAGATAATGAACCAAATTTTACATGGGAGTTATTTGTCACCCTAACCCAATGTCTCCCATGAGAAAAGATAGTTAAAAAATCACCGCCATAACACCGTGAACGTTGTGATTTCTCCCGATGAGTAAAATTGGAGAAATTTCTCCTTGAGAGCAAAAAGCCAAGCTGATTAAGTCAAAGAGGCGTTATAAACCCCAAGGGAAAACAACGTGCTTTATTTTTGAAGTATTCCCAGCAGAAGTCTGGGAAATCTTACATGTCCTCTCACCACGATCCATCATTATAACTTAGCTGTTTGCAAATCCTCAGCAGGTCATCATATTTTACACTTGCTAACCATGTAAACACAACTGGGGACTCCTAATTACTGTAGATAATCTCAAAAACTTTCCACTTTCGTAAAGCATACAGAAAAGGCTGGGAATAGATCGTTTCCCATGTCGTCGTGTTTTGCTCATGTATATTTGTATAGCTGTCACTTTTCCGGATCTCTGACTGCAAGTGTAAAGCATCTTTTTCATACACATATAATAGCTCATAACAACCTTGGAGATGCTCAGTTCTTGTTCCGCATACAGCAGGTGGGTTTGCTGTGCTTTTGCTAAATTGTTTAATCAAAGTGCTTCATACTGAAGGGTCCATGAATAAATATTGTAAACATCATCAGGGGAAGTGATTTATATTTACTTCAATTTTGCCAGTAGAAAACCTAGATTATCTTGAATTAGCAGCTGAAGTTTTTGTATATTAGAGTTTGTCAAGTGTATTAAGGAGAGCATCATGTACAAGAAAGACAGCAGTTTTTCGGGTCTGGAGGTACATGCTTCCCAAAACAGAATAAAAAATGCCACCTATTTATTCTTCTACTGGGGTGAAATTTACACCAGTGTGTTTTATGACCCTGGCCCTGGAAATGCATGTTCAGAGGTGTCTCCGAGTTACCAGCACCACTGAAAAACTGAATTTTGCTGCCCCGAAGACGAGAGTCTGGAGCCACACCGAAGCAGGCTATTGTTTCCAGTGAGGGAGATGGCGTGGGCAGACCCAGAGCAAAGAGCCCAGGGGAAGCCCCACAGGGCCAGGCCGGGTTCTCCCAGCCAGGAGGAAGGATGGGGATGAGGGCGGCCACTGCAGTCCCGCGGTGGCCTCTGCTGCGCAAGTGCCAGGGCCTTACTGGAGCACCGATTGGCATGGATCTGCAGGGCCCAGGCACGGGGAAAATTAATGGGAGGGTGAAGGGTTGTGGCTGTTCTTCTGCCCCCACCTGCCTGCTGTCACAGGCAGCTGCCTGCTTCACCTCTGCCTAAAGTTTGCCTGCTGCATATCAGATTTTACACACAGAGTGGTGATATATTTATATACTAGGTAGCAGAATCAAGGGTATGGTAATTATCACCTCTTGTAAGAATGCTTTGGGGAAACAGATGAATATACTTTTATTATACGTACATGTCTTACCAGGGTAATAGTTTAATCCGATCAAAGCTGAGGTGTGAAACATGGTGCATGTTAGGACAAGAAGGAAGAGTTTACTACTGGCAGATCAAATTTACTTTTCTAGGGTATTGAATGCACTCTTGTAGGTAAAGCATGGCTCGGCATAGGAGATCGCTATGCCATTCCACAAGTAACTGCACCGCAGAAATCACATTTTTAATGGCAACTGTTGTGCTAATGGTTGTATTTTAGTTATTCTCAAATTATTTTCATGAGGTTAAGAAAAAGCTATATGGAAGCATCTGCTCATCAGTTATCTGTGGTTTCACCTTATGAATTTTGTGTCAGCGGAGCTCGTTTTAGAGGTTCTTCCACCCTCTGGACCATTGAACTGTTGTCGCTGATTCCTCACAACTTACCCCTCGTGGAGGTTACTGTCACCTTGACTGTATTCACTACATACACATGGAAATACACATATACATATACATACAAATATACATATACATACACATGTACATGCGTGCTTGTGTGTGTGTAGGTATATGGACATAAATGCATATTTGTATGTATATACATAAATATGTGTGCATGGCTATTTCTGTGTTTAACTAGAACTGTGAAATGATCTGTCATGCTTGTTTGCTTGTTTTTAATGGACAGAAGAGAAAGGATGGTAGCTTGCATGGAGGAGACAGTGGGATAGGATTAGGCTATGGGAGCTGAGGGGCAGGGAAGGACAAGACACGTGTTCAACTAATGATTCATAATATGGCCTCTTTTGGGGGCGATTATACAGCATGAAGCACATGCAGCAATCACACACATGCTCAGAGGACACACTGTAAGTTTTACAAGGAGTATTCACGTTATAGTATTTATCGATATTCCGGGCCAGATTCTGCTTTTCAAGTACTTATCTTTCTACAGTGATTCAAGAGAGCAATTTGTATGAATGATAGTGGCAGAATAAGAATCTCTGCTTCTTCATCTGCCTTTCTTTTCAGCTCAGTAACAGAAACTTCACCATTAAGGTTTTGTTGTGTTCAAACCTGCCTGTGATGAAAAGATTTATATTTGCGTTTAGAAATCCAGAGACATATGGTGAATGTGAGAGTTGGTCAGCAATCAAGGGTGATTGATTCAGGTTTGGTCTATCAATTAAGTGACAGAGCAGTTTTAATCTTTTTTTTTTATTATTTTATTTTAAGCTTGGGACTTCACTGGAATATTATAACTCCCTTAACCATGCCCATGACATCTCACTTGTACCCATAAACTTTGGTGCATTGATCTATTAGTTCAGCTACTTCAATACATCTTCTTTTCCATAAATATGTCTGAGCTATGACTTTTTTCCAACCTCACCAGAGGTATCCTTATTTGGAGTGATCTAATATGTACGGTGGTATCTGCACATGCAGTCTAATATCTGCTTTGAATAGCCATACATAATTCACAGTGAGCAGCATGGCTGCATGGTAACCTACAGTTAAGTGACTTAGTGTTGAAGCATTTCCCTACTCACAGTAGAAAGAGGCACTGCTTAATAAGAGTTCCCCTCTTTTTTTCCCGGGGGAAGGGGGATGGGAGGGAGCAGTGGAGGCGCTCTAGATTGCTGCACCAAATACAACAAAGAGAAAAAAAAAAAAGAAAAACAAAAAGCAAAGCTTCTTCCTTGTTCACATTTTTAGCTTATGTCTTTTAGATTCATTCCCTACCTTGTGTCAGTTTTCTGTACTGACAGCAATTCTTGTACACAGTCGCATGGCAAGATTAACTTTAAATCCTCCCCTCCTCCTTCCCCCTCCAGCCCCTGCCTGTCATTGTCTGCTCTTGAGTAAGCAAAGTGAATGTGGCCAGAGCGGTGTGGGACTGTGTTTTTCCATTCTCAAGGGCAGCCACCCTTCTCATCAGCAAATCCATGCCAGCTGCTAGGGCTTCATATATTAAACTGATTTTCAGTAGCGAGGTTAGTTTCTCACTGGTGAAGCACTCAGCATAATAATACTTTACACCTTGTACTTCAACAGTCCTTTCTAAACACTAATTTAGCCTCACATCCCTCTCTGAGGTCGGTCAGTATTATCCCACCATATGAATGGGGAAGCAGAAGCCCACAGAGGTTAAGTGACCTATCCGGAGTCAGGCAAGAAATGAGTAGCAATGCGGAGAACAGAAAACAAAGCCCCCCGGCTCACAGGCTTGCACGGTGCAGTTGGAAAAATTATCAGGTGTTCAAGCAAGGTTCGTCACAAAAGAAAATGGAATAAAAATTAAAAATAAACCCTCTTGGGGGAAAAGGGGACACTTTATATTCACTGTTTTCGGATGAGGGAACTGGGGTGAGAGAAGAGTTAAGTGATTTGCTTGAGCTCCCATCGGCAATTCTTACGAAACATAGAAATTATGTGTGTAGTGAAGGCAAGAAGAGAGACTGTAATTAAATAAGTGACTTCTCTGATTGTGTTATTAAACACAAAGAAACAAGAAGACAAAAGGAGTATAACACTCTATGTCAAACTTTTAGAAATCCAAACTTAGTTGCCATATTTATTTTATCATAGTTCCTTTGTTTGATTTGACCTTTACTTTAGTCATTTATTTTCTTTCACTTGTCCTTTTGTTTTCTTTTGACAGTAGATATTTTAATTATTAAATTCCTTGTTTTCTTTAAGCATGTCAATTATCTTAATCATTCTGTATTGTTACTTCTCTCTTTTTATCTGATTTCTCTTCCCCATCGATACCCAGTTTCTGATTTTAAAATGTCTCATATATTTACTCATATTTTCTGCCTCTCTAATTCTTCATTGTGTATTGATCCTCAGCTCTGGTCTCTACCATTGGTTGTTGAATTCTGGAGAACCATCCCTCTTCAGTATACTTTAACTTAATTATGTTTGCTGTTTCCTGTCTCTCTCTGCCAATTTGGACTGACATTACTGAAAATTAAAAAAATGTAACCCTGAGATGATGTCTGTGTAGAAGATGAACCTTCCTTAAAAGACTATATTCTACTCCTATTTCTCACAGGAAGTCTTAGAAGACTCGTGCAAGATTTGTATATGATATTATGCTTATTATATTACATTACATTACATTACATTATACTATTATTAAAGAGTGTTTATAGCATTGTATCTTCTTTTTGACACAAAGACTGAACTCTATTACTAGGAAAATGGCATACAATTTCTATAACTAGCTATCATGACTTAAAAAAAAAATGTTTTGCATGAATCTATGAGTTTTAGCTGTTCATCATAATGCATTTTATTTCTGTCCACTTAAAGAACAGCTGTTAAGCATTGTTATGAATCTGAAATCACATTCATGCCTTTCCAATTTGGCTAACACTTTGGTTCAATAATATCCCATGAGAGTTCCACAGCTGGACTTTTTGTTAAACATAATAGTATTTCCTTTTTATTGACTTCAAAATTTTCATTGTTTCACTTTTTACTTTTGATGTCAGAGAGAAGAAAAAGATTGCTTATAGTTGGGGTTTTTAGATGTATATACCTTTTTTTTTTTTTACTGTTCTTTTCAGTCTTTTCATATGATGGTCTACTCCTGTGTTAAACAGATTGCCCAAACTTTCTCAGTTTCTCCTAAAGTGAGTTTATTCCAAGCCCTTCCACAACTTTGCTACTTAAAAAAAGGGGGCGGGGGGGTAACAATATGCATAATTGTACAAGCATAAGATTGTAATGACATTACCTAAACCAATATTTCCAATAAGAATCCCTACCTTTTTCTTAATGCAACTGAAAATCTTGTTTGCTTCTTTGACCCTAAGAGAAAACCAAGTGCAGAGCCAAACTTAGATCTCCAATATTCCTGTCCTAGCCCTCTACTTAGCTCACTAGGTCACGACTCATATGATAACCAAGATCTCAAAGAGCTAGTCATTAGTTCCAGCTGGTACCTAAATATAACAAACTGTTTTGATACGACAGAGCGATGAGTTTATGGCAGATCTGTGGGGTATGTTCCGCCATCAGCTCCCAAACACAAAAATCCCCATTGATTGTGCGTGGAGCATCCCTCAGCAGACTGTTGGCACGCTATGGCTCCCCAGTGATTCCACAGTGGAAGAAATTCAAGGAATTTGTCTCTGACCACAGAATTTATGAGGCCATGCAGAAGTCCTTCATGAACGGCAGGGAGCGGGGAAACAGTTCAGAGCCTGTTGGGATTCTTCCTTTCTTTTTGTTTTGTTTGTTCTCGTTTGGGACTTCACATGGGAAGAAGAAAGAGTTGAGAAGGAATTCTGGAAAGTTTTCAGCTCTGGCCTACCTCTGCTTCCACTGAAATATAGGGCTAAGCTCCTGCTATCCTCAGTGGGAACTGAGGCAAATGCTGAGTATTATCTTACTGTTACAGAGGGGTTTTTTTTATATGTTCAGAAATGTTAATGTTCAATTCAATAGAATTTTTAATAATACATTTTTTAAACGCACTTTGTGCTGCTATAAAAGAGCATTTTGTTCAAGACTAAAACATTGCTTTTATGCCAAAGAAAAAAGGTTGTTGTTGCCTACAGGGTGTGAATTCATAGCCAAAGCACACAGGATGTTTGCAGCTATCTTCTTTGGTGGTAGTACTACTTTGCTCCTATATATTACTTCCATCACAAGATCTCAAACTGTTTTCAAGCAATGTTTCTCCACCTGTAATCTGTAGAGTATTTGTGATCCAAGAAACATTCAAAAGTAGTCCGGAAAAAACCCTGTAATTCCCCTCCTCTGCATTACTGTATGACTGCAGAAGAGAAATACATTACAGAACAAATGCTACATACACTCATTCTTACATATGTGAGCAAGAAAACAAAATGGGGTGAAAAATACAAGTGAGAAAGGGGTATGTCAAGTTTACTCTTCCTTTTATTTGATTGTAAATGAAAATCATTGCAGTAACATTAGACATGATGGGCCTTATATCTGATTTTTTTTGCTTTTCTGAGGAAAGTTTAGTCCAGCATGGCAATAAAAATATTGAGAAGCAGTTCTCTTAAAGAAATCAATGTCATTATCCCTATTTTACAAGAGGCAGTAATGAAATTCAATGAAAAATGAATGTCGTTATAAGGACATGCACCTAAACAGTACCTGCTTGCAACATACCTCTTAAATGGAAATGGAACAGTTTTCACAGTTTAAAACTTGTATTTGAAGCAGTATTATGAGGATAAACAAATACGTGTGCATTTCAGGACTATTTTTGCAGTCAGCCACTATGTTTTATAACTTCAGGCTCATAATTTATTCCACTTAACCTCAGGCACTCTCGCTGCAGGTCCGTATGAGGAGCAGAGCCACCGCAGCGTACGGGGTTGCTGCATCTGGCAAGCCGATAGAGGAGAGGTGAGCTCTAAGCCCCCAGGTCGAGCCAGTAGCGAATCTCAGCATGTATTCCCGGTAGGTACACACACACATACACCCGATGCATATATACATGCACACGCGGCTGGCCCCATGGATCAACCCAGACAGAAAACTCAGCACTCATGCAAACACAAACAGCACCGATGGCCTCATCCTGTTCCCCTCTCTGGCTGAGCAGAATGAAAGGCAGTGGAAACTACATAGGAATATATACAATACTGTATGCTCCAGCAGACAGTCCATCTGGTAGCTGCCACTGGATCCTAATCTGTGCTGGTTGCTGGCACCTGGATATACAAGCCCTCTGGGTCCACAGCCCCACTCCTGCTGCCAGTGCAGACCCCTCCTCACTCACAGGTGCATACACACACACACACCCCCACTCACAGATACACACACACAGAGGATCCTTCCAGCAACTGGCCTTAAACACCCAGTTTAACCAGTGTTGTTCCCTGGATCGCCTGGTGTCCCAGTTGCCTCACACTCAGAGCCACACACATGCAAACAGGTCTCCCTGGTAGCTGGCTTCATTGACATACTGCTCTGGACCCTCTATGCCCACTTCTCTGTACCAGAGAATCACATATTTTCGCTACAGTTCAAGTGCTTCACATCTGGAAATGCTGCTCCTATATATTTTAATTTCTTCCATATCAGTCACTAAGTGTTTTACAAAATCCAGAATAAACATGACACACATCTAAGAATCAAAATGCCATCTGCTTTGGTGCTGTGTTTTTTTCTGACATGTCAAGAAGGTGATTTTTTTTTTTCCTCCTGAAAGATCAATGGTATCAGGATATGCACCTAAATATGTTATAGGGTTAGCAAACCTAAACAGGGAAGTTTTCACAGTTCAGTGTTTTATCTGAAACATTCTATATGGGATGCTAGACAAGTCTGCATGGATTTCAGGAGGATTAGTGTAATCAGTGTTACGTTTTATAGTTTTGCTACTTAAGCTCATGTCCTCAGACAGCTCACATCCAGGCAAGAAGATGCATGCATTTGCTTTCAAATAAGAATCCAGTTTATTTTTCTCCTTATCCAATGATATGGGCCAGTAAGTTTGAACCTATTTCTCACATTTGTGGGAAGCCACTTGTGTGGGTAGTCCCAGGGGAAAAAATGAATGAGATTAGTTTCGGAGATAAAAGTTAACCTGTGATTATAAAAGACTCCAATATATTGCTTGATTTGGTCCTAAATCAGAAGATGGAATCTAGTGTTATTTTTAGTTTTTCAAATTCACTTTAATTTTTATTCCTTCTCCATTGTCCCTGACTGTCTTTTCATATTTTTATTGTTTTATTTCAACTATTCTTCCCTCATTTAATTCTCATTTATTTTTATTGTTTCCATTTTCTTGGGTTTTGCTTTCTTTTGACACAGTATTCATCTACCAGCTATCGTTGTTAAATATGAATTCAAAAATGATTGAAATCAAGTGTGTCAAGGCTGCAGGAAATATCTGTGGGATTTATAGTACAGTATTGAAGGATACTCACATATTGTAATAAGAAAAGTCTCTGCAACCTGAACCTGAGGTTCATATAAATGCCATCCAGAGCTGTTTCCGTCATTATTATATACTTTCCTTTAGCACAGGCCTTGTTTTCATAGTAATGACACCCTTGTCATTACAGCACAGACCAGGAAATAACAAGGTTTGAATTCCACTGCTTTCTCTCCCATACATCCTCGAAGGAGTCACTGAGACCTATTTTATAATGTGGTCAAGAAGCCTATGGTTACTTTGGTTTGAGAATTCAATCTGAAATCCTACTACTCCATTATTCAAAATTTATGAACGCTTTTGGAAAAAGCCTAAGCTTTCTTTTTCTGATTTTCTTGTCTGAAAAATGGAGGTGATGGTAATAAATACGTACAGTGAAGGACTGAAAGCTAAACCAGAGTCTTGCAGGCACACTCAGGTTTGTAGTTAGGTTGAACTGCTGATATATTTTTCTGGACATGAAGGCAATGATATTATTTTCATCTTCAGAGATTTTGTTCAAAATCTATATTTTTGCTCAAATGTTTTCTAAATACAAACTACTGTTTTTCCTAAACCTACATCTTTTGTCCTTGTCTAAAATAAGGGCACTGGTGATCAATATTTATTGGTTAATTTCAGAAATTAAAAAGATTCAATCATCTTCTTAAAACTGCTATAGAAACATTCTGTCAAAGCTTTATCATGCTGGTATGAATTAGTAGTTTGATCCCAAGAAACAAATTGTAGGACAATTTGGTCTCATAATTACCTCTTCTATAGGCAAGAAGTAAAGAAAATCAAACAAACTGTACAAATCTTTCCATGAGATGATGCTAGATCCCGGTTCAGTTCTATTATACTGTGTCAAGAGCCCAAGGTTAATTTCTCTCTCATGGCTTGACCGGAGAAGGTGGACATATTCTGTTCGATGTCAGAAACACAAATTAGCATGACTGGGCACAATCAATAATTTGTGCTAAGAAAAGCTCAAGGCAAGGATAACAAGACTGAAGGTATGTTGGCAGAATGAAGTAGGAATCTTAGCTTGTCAGTCCTCACTGTTAAACTTTTAACATCAGCATAATAAAAACCATAATGTACACTAATAGAGCATACTGTTTAACTAGATACTACAGACTTCATCGACCAGAAGCTGGGAAATATTACAGATGGCAGAGTGAATGAAGAGGTGCTGAAGTGCTGGATGTTGTGTGATCAGGTGCTAAAATCCTCAGAATTTTGTACAGTAAAAAGCAGAAACCAGCAAAGGTCAAGCATTTGAGTAGCACAACAGAGTGTGCAAAGACAGGCTGCTGTAGAGATTTGGAAGAGCTTTACAGGTTGTTCTCTTCATATCATATCCATTAATCATGAGAAATACATGAACTTATCTTGATCAAGTAAGGTCCTTTTCCCTGTATGCTTCTAAAACTTGAATTTTACTTTTTACATCAGTATACTTGATTTCTGTAAATCCACCCATACTGTCTCTTGTTCAGATTGTCCGGTTCTGCCATCTCCCAACAGATTAGTGATGAAGTGGTCTGCTCTCAGTGGTGAGTCAGAGCATGCAAGCACATGTCACATGGGCTCCAAAATCACATAGACAGCCCTACACAGCTGCAGGGAGTGACGCCAACTTTATCTTCTTTCACAGTAATCTCATTAGTACCTAGCTATGAGAACATACAAGTCAGACATGGAGCACAGAGCATGGGTAACTAGACAAGAAAATTACTACAAATTTATCTTGATAGATTACACATCATACATAGTCCAACTAATGTTAAATTTCACTTGCTTTTTTTTTTTTTTTTGAGAAGAAAGATAAGTGAATAATAAGTTTTTTAAAAACATTGAGATTCCCATGGAAGCAGAGAACAAATCAATGGACAAATTCATAGTAAATTTGGGGTTTGAAACCTTGTATTTGATTTTCATTTTGAAGCTTCTTATAGAATGTGCTTGATAGGAATTGGATCTGAAGCAGTGATATGTTAGGAATATGTCAGTGTACAAGGATCACCTGTCTTTTTCAGACATCTACCTGCAAAAAAATTAACTCTTCATAAAAGTCTATTGGGTTGGGGAATTTGGGGTGGTTCGTGTGGGATTTCCCCCCCCCCAGATTATATCCTTTTCTAAGAATAAAGGCTAAAGGTTTTTAACTGTTATTTGTACTGATTCCCAGGATCTATAGGTTATCCTTCACTAAAAAGGAACTTGACCAAACGACTTCAGAAAATGGAGAACTGGCAACATCATAAAACCAGAATAAACCCTCACTAGCACAAAACCTCAAGCAAGTATTTGAGTCTTTCTTTCTCAGTACAGCACCAAGCACAGACTTAAAGCTTTTCCCATCTTTAGCTTAATGGATTTTTAGTGTGTGAAAGCTGAATATAATCTAGTATTTTACCTGCAGCTGAGCCCATATGACGGGGTGAAAAAGAGGATTTTAATAGTTACTATGCATCAGTTTACAAAAACCTATGGAGATGCTCCAGGAAACCTTATCTTTTGAAAGCATCAGACTACACAGCTATGAAGGGACTCATTTTGTTTACAAGTTTTTACGAATTTCTAAAGTTTAAAAGCACGTCAACTTGCATTCTGCTATAATTCACATGTTCCCAGTGTTCCTGTCCTTGTGTCCACCTGTCGTACCCCCAAAGAGGAACCAGTCAAGAGCTAGCACCACATCTACAGATACACGTACGTGTGTTCTGATACACTGCAGAGCCCTTAACAAGTGTAAATACCTGCGACAGACTAGCCTCCCTGCTGTGTGTAAATACTAAATAATGTCAGTAAGTTCAGCTTTCTGGAGGGATTTATTCTGTTTTACCAGATCAAGATTGACTAAAAACATCACTTCAATGAATGGAAAATATAACATTTCATAGCTAGAATATTTCATAAAGACAAGTGTTTGTTTTGTGTTGCTTTGTGAAAGTCCAAGACCCAGAAAACCATCTGGAAACATTTGTCCAAATATATATATTGATAAATTTAGAGTGAGTTTTTGCTGCCAAATGTTCCTCTTTGACAAAATGTTTCCATAATAACCAACAGAAGAACCTCTTTATCCAGTAAAAACAGTAAATAAACAAAAAGCTCCTCCAAACAAAGCCACTCAAATTCTTCTTCCTGGACATGTGAGTCTCGCCACATGGGCTTCACCACCCAGATTCTAGTGAGGTGAATTATTTCTTTGAAGTAACTTGTAACTGAATAGGCACAACACAAAACCTTTAAATAAATAATTAGTGATTACTTTTTCATTTAGAAACACATTTATATTTCACTTTGATGCTTTGTTTCTCTTTTTTGGTTAAGGTAGTTTCCAAAAAGGAGAATGAAACCACACCTTGTAAAAATCGGAATGAACGCTGCCATGTCTATGAATTAGCATTTGTAGACCAAGATTTAAACGTATTTTTAATGAAGTGGAGGAGTTCTGAGACTTCCCTTTTGGCATTCCAGCCCACAGATTAATTCAGTTACAGTAACCATCCTTAAAAAGTTAGCTCCTTCCCATATACCTCACAGCATTATGATTCAAAGCCTTTCATGAAAGCTGTTATTTAAAACTGTCCAATTCAAAAAAGAAACTGAGCAATGATCTTTTATACCCTCATGAAATACTGTTACCATGAAGATACTGATCAAAATGATGGTACCTTTTTTCCTCAATAAATTTATGACTCTAATTCAGAAGAAAAAAAAAAGTTCTACCCTAACCAATCCTGAAAACTAAATTCAATGTACACACTTTGGGAACATAGTCAGAACCATATTTTTATCACAGTCAAAAAATAATTCAGTTTTAATTCAAATCTTTCAAGGACTTTCAAAGTCCTTAGAAAGACTTACAGAATCAATGACTTCCAGATAATTTTAAAGAAGTGAAATACTACTCTTATTATTAGTGAATTAGCTAACCTAGAATACTAAAATAAAACTTGGAAGGATTTTTCACTTCACAGAGCTTTTCAGAGGTAGTAGTACAGTTTTGTATTTCT
Organism: Harpia harpyja; assembly: GCF_026419915.1. NCBI lineage: Eukaryota > Metazoa > Chordata > Aves > Accipitriformes > Accipitridae > Harpia > Harpia harpyja. Next base: position 15,680,834 of record NC_068942.1, on the reverse strand, counting down.
ACTGAATATTTATCCTATTTATTTTTAATATTTTGTACATTAAAAATATCAGCTTTGGTTAACATACTTCTGACTGCATCTGTAGGATCTCTGGTTATCCAAGCTTTCGTATGTGTTTATTCTCTAGCTGATCGCTCTAGAAGTGCATTGGAAGTCTTTGATATATTTCCTGGGTAGAATCACAGCCTCATATTTTAAGTGCCTGAAATGCAGCTTTAACTGCAAAATTTCAATTCAACAACAATGATTGAAAAAAATGCAACCAAAATGCAACCAGAACTTAGAAACCATTTTAATTCAAAGTTCTGAGGATGAAAATCAGCCCTTCTCAGGGGTAAAGAAGGGAAAAGATTCATATTGCCTAATTTCCAGATGTCTAAAAGTCAGTTGTCTGAGTTATTTACTTCATGGTCCCCTTTATAATCAATGGAGAGAAGCAGGTAACTCTGAAGAGCAATTCATCTTCTTCTAAGTTAGGAAGGATAAATGCCTTTTAGGTGTGCCTATTTCTCTCTGCTGACTTTGAGGGTAGTCAGGGATGACTAACTCAGATGAATAATTTTTAGATGTCTAAAGTTAAGTGAGATGAATCCCACCCAATAAGTGTACACATCCTTTTTTTCCTGTTTCATCTCTTTTTCAAGGTCTTAATGGTAATGTCTCCCTTGGACAGAGTTTAGTAATTAGGGATGTGTGTGTGTGTGTGTGTTTGAAATAGGAATGCTCTTGACACATTTGTATGGGTAGATCTTCCCTCTCTTTCTCAGACTGTCAAGGCATCAGCTCTTCCCAACCTCACCCCACTACTTCCTTAATGGTCCTGCAATCCCCACAAAGTATTTGTTCCTCCTCCAACAGGACAATCAGTGAGCAGATGAAAAACGGATGCAGGAGTGGGAGATGAAGGGGCTGGACCACACAAAACATCCATTGTGAAAGATAAAAACTGCTTTTTTGGTTCTGAAATCTGAGAAGAAACACTTGCTGTTTGAGGGAGGTTGTAAACCTGAGGTATGGAGGGTGTCTGCAGGGCAGGACTGAGCTGGGTCTTAATGGCTGCATCGTGGTTTAACCCCAGCCAGCAACTTAGCACCACGCAGCTGCTCACTCACTTCCCCCCACCCACCCCAGTGGATTGGGGAGGAGAATCGAAAACAAGTAAAACTCATGGGTTGAGATAAGAACAGTATAATAATTGAAATAAAATTTTAATAATATGTTGTGGTTTAACCCCAGCCAGCAACTAAGCACCACGCAGCCGCTCGCCCACTGCCCCCCACCCAGTGGGATGGGGGAGGGAATCAGAAGGAAAAAAAAGATAAAACTTGTGGGTTGAGATAAGAACAGTTTAATAGAACAGAAAAGAAGAAACTAATAATGATAATGGTAACACTAATAAAATGACAACAGCAATAATAAAAGCATTGGAATATGCAAGTGATGCACAACGCAATTGCTCACCACCCGCTGACCGATGCCCAGTTAGTTCCCAAGCGGTGATCTCCCACCCCCACTCCCCGCAGTTTATATACTGGGCATGACGTCACACAATATGGAATACCCCTTTGGCCAGTTTAGGTCAGCTGCCCTGGCTGTGTCCCCTCCCAACTCCTTGTGCCCTTCCAGCCTTCTTGCTGGCTGGGCATCAGAAGCTGAAAAACCCTTGACTTAGTATAAACACTACTTTGCAACAACTGAAAACATCAGTGTGTTATCAACATTCTTCTCAAACTAAATGCAAAACACAACATTATACCAGCTACTAGGAAGAAAATTAACTCTATCCCAGCTAAAACCAGGACACTGTGAGGTAGCCACCTGAGGTTTTTCAGACACATCTGTAGATAAGTTGAGGGAAATTGAAGGGTTCTTCTCTACTTAGTCTCTTCTAGACGTAAATATGTTTCCAAAACACAGGTTTTCAAAGAACCCAATAGCTAATGGCAGTAATAACACATAATGAATGTTCTAATTATTTTATCCATATTTAAATACTCTAGTAAATCTTAAATAGGTATGAAAATGGGAATAAACAATAAACTTCATACTGTTGCAGATATACCATTCATATGTTCATTGAACAACCTGACTTATTTGGCACTAAAAGTCTAATGGTCTGTTTCAAATTTGGTGCTTTAAAAAAGAAATTGTAATGACATTTAGTTTGATGCCAAAAGATGGAATTTACAGAATGAAAGTGTATGATTCATTCTTGTTCTTTGCTGTTTTCATAGGAGCAGTAATTCCCTATTAATGTTTTTAATAAAATGTAAAATCACTATTATTATAAAGACATTATCATTATGCCAATAGTACTATAAAAGAATCACATCTCTGATATGTATGTTAAATAAGCCCAGTGGGAAAAGAAATGGAGGCCGAATTGCTGCCGTATGTCAAACAAAATCACCTGGGTGACCTTGTAAGAATGGCTAAGACCATGTTCCAGACCCTGTGACTTGCTGAGAAGTAGGGCTGAATTTAGGTGTTATTAATATAAGGTTTTAATAAAGTTGCCTGACCATCGTCAATTTGCTCTTTTGAGTCTTTCAAAAAAAATTTCCATAATTACCAAAGCCCATAGGCCCTAGGGCTTAAAAATGACCTCTTGTTTGTTTTCTGTGAAAAACAGTAGAGGCAGGGAATCAATTTAAATCAATATTTTCAGTAGAATTGAATAGAGAATTTACCAGAACACGTTCTCATTCTTGCCTTTTTATATCTGGGGCCCCAAGTGCACTTGAATATATGCAAACCCACCTCCTCATAACTTTAGCAAGGGGTGCCAGTTAAATCTAAGCTGGCCGTTGGGAGTACACTCCTAATCAACTTGAGGAAAGGTTTTCTGCTGACTACAATGATGACAACACTAGTTCTACATTGCACAAACTGCTTACCAAGTCCTCAGTTTGAGAAAGCACTGAGCAACTCCTGAAAAGAAAAAACAACAACCCTGGGTGCTCTTTTTTTGTAATCGACCCTGTTACAGCATTGCACTGTACCTTTCCGGATCTAGACCAAAAGTCTTAGTTCTGTTAGACACTATGTCTCCTAAATTTATTTGGGGCTCACTGAGACCAGAGGAAGAAGTTGGGAAGAGGGGTGGTGGGTGGCAAACAGCTAGCCCAGTCTTTAACAAGAATATTTCCTGTCCTTAATGTTGTACGTTTTCATCTTCTTTTAATAGTTTGCTGTTGCATCCTAAAATAAGTTGTTGTGAATGGGAGAAAAGAAGGTGTTCAGCTAATTGAAATGATGTTCAACATTTAAAAGTAATTGTCTTATTCAGTACTGAGAAATAACTAACAAATACTCAACTTAATTACTCAGTATTCCAAAATGTCCTTTGAATAATGATAGCACTGGAGGGCCTTGAGTTTAGGCCATTAAAGTGCCCTTTCTGCCCAAGTACGCAATGAATGCTTTAGGGAGACTCCTATTTTTACTGATTAGCAAACCTCTATAATCTATTTGAGAATACAAGTGACATCTTTCTTTGAGTATCCAGGACCCATGACCTCAGGGAGATGTGCTGTGTCACAGGCTTGACTGATAGAAAGGCAATATTCCTCCTTCAGACTCTAATTGGAACTACTCAGTGCAGCTGAAGAATTGAGCAACTCCTTATTATTCCATTTAATGGCCTTTTTGCATTTACAAATCATTTATCAGAATCATCCCCAAATGAAAAATGATAATAATAGCAAAGATATTTGGCACAATATGTTTGGCTTGTTATCCAAAGGCTTTGTATGGAGGCATCGAAGTACAGGGGATGATGTCATACCCTGGAGCGGGTGAAAAAGAAAAATCATTCTTAATTTCTGGCTGACTTCCCAGGCTTTCTCTTGGTCCTCTTCTACCGGAATCTGTCACAGCGCTTTCTGTCACAGTTGTAAAATACTTTCGGAGAAACATAAAGTTTTTATGAGAAGAATGATAAAAGACATGACTTATTCTAGGGCTGGGGGTTAATATTTGCACTTGTGGGCTGACTTTGAGAATTAAAAATAAAAAGAGATTGAGGAAGAAAGTCAGAGTCCTTTATTTCCCCTTGCAGTTATTCAGAAGACACAGCAGCAGCTGTACAAGCTCTCCTATACAAAATTTAAGATACTGAGCTACTGTCACGGGATTCTGAGCATGGTGGGTTTATTGGTGGATAGACTCCACTGCTGATTATTTCCCTTCTAAAATTTTAAACAAAGGAAAGAAAGAAAGAAAGAAAGAAAGAGGAAAAGAAAGAAAGAAAAGACAAATGCTGTGTTTAAAATTACAATGTATTTTATTTCAAATTCAGACACTGATGATGAGAGATCTCCTAACCCTCAAAGACACTGGGTATACCAGCTCATGCCTTCTGGCTTAACTCACACAGCAGCCTGTACAGAATGACTGATTCTTTTTTAAGAAACAGGACTGTCTCAGAGACAGAATACTTTTCCTCCATGTGTTTGCCCTTTTCGTATAATATTTACTTAGAGCCACCTAATGGGAAATGTCATTGAGGTTTTGAGTATCTTCTGAAGAATAGGAACATTAAGATACTAAAACTGCATGCTGTCAAAAACTATCTTAAGTGGTCTGGTTCATCAAATAATACAGTAAGTAGAATTGAATTTAGAGGACTTTTTATGTTACAATGAACAAGGAAAGACTCTAATACCTGTGATACACTTGGCTTTTTTTTTGAGGAAGGACAGTCTCCTAGTTCTTGAAGTTTATTAAAGCTTTAAGCTGTCAGGTTATTACTGTCAGTTTCAAGAAAGGAAAGAGCTACTGATGTAAAATTAATTTATTGAATAGAATTGTTTTGCCCCAGGGGAATAACATCACCATTTAATTTAATTTCCCCATCATATTGTCTCATTTGCAGAGGAAAAAAATAACTTTCCTTTTTAACAGAGCAAAGTGTGTTATGCTGAATGGTGAATTTGTCCTTACAGTTTTTCCTTGTTCTGGATTATCAGTTGTCATAAGAATATTTCAGACTCCCTGTGGCTTCTACTTACTGCTTTTTTTGAAAACACTGCATTGTAAAAGTTCTCTCAAAGGTCCAGTCCTGAGCCTCTTGGCTGATGAATGTATTTCCATTGACACATTTTGATTTGGATCAAGCCAAAGGGGAGGAGGAGATAGAAAACAGAACGTATTAAGTATTAGAAAATACAGCTGGACCATTTACCAGTCTGTCCAGGATGCCTTCAGTATCCCAGGCAACCTGACCTTGTTCATCTGTAATGAAATTAGCAGACCCAGGTGGGAGATTGCTGCTGAACAGTTCAGTGGGATGGGATTTATTTATCACAATTTTAAAGCTACTCTGTCAAATCAATACATTGCCAGGTCCACCCTCAGTGGAGGTAGAGGGCTTGTAGTTAAAACCTTTCTACCACCTGTTTGGTCAAAGTACTGTCTCACATATTTTAGGCAGTTACACTCTATGCATCTCTTTAGAAGACATAAAATTGTTACTGTCTTTATTCAATTTATTGAAAGAAAAATGCTTTGCATTTCACTTAACTGCCCCTATGATGAGTAAAACTGTGGAAATAATTTAGGGCAGATTTTGATTGAGCAACTTCTTAGTATTTTTCAAGACTTCTCTCTTCCTTCCTTCTTTCTGACAGTATCACTGTACCTTGCAGAGGTTATTAAAAACAGAACACAACAGCCACGATGTATTACAGTCTCCTCAGTAGTTACAATTCACAAAAAAAGGAAAATGCAACAGAATGGGAGGTTTGCAATATAATCCTGTGTACAGTGTGAACCTGACATGTTTTGTTATAAAAGTTGATATTCTAGCTTTGGTACCTGACCCACACCGACTTCAAAGCTAGAAGTGGCAGTTGTCAGAAAATCTTTTGCCATAGATCCAAAGGGCCAAACAGTTTTAGGAATCTGCTGCAGGATACTGTATGCCTGCAGAGGGTTACAGTAAAGTTAAGGTGAAGCACCAAGAGCCAAGATAAATTAATCAAGCCTTAACACTTGAACTTTAAGAGAGTTCAATCACGGTACAGTCAAAAGCTAATATATCTACTTAGAAGACTAATTGCTGTACAGACTTTGTGTGCCTAATAGCTGCAGACTCAAAGGTACCCATGAAAGAACTCGCTGGCCTGCGAACACGCGCAGTGGGAGAGGGAAGGGTCACTGTGCTCTGAAATGTTCCTTCCCATACGCTCCCTAAACTAGAGTTTAGACATGAGGACAGATAAGCTAAGGGGAGTTAAGACCTCGGAGATATCCTTGTGTTGGTCAGGGAAGTTGAGAGCAAACACAGGAGTCCCTTTGGGAGTCTGGTTCCCCGTAACAAAGGCAACTGCGCTACCTTTCAGTGACGGTGATAACAAGCAGAGGTCAACCTCTCTCTGAAAAGTGGCTGCCAAAGGAAAGATGTCTCTTCCAGAAAAAAGAAGATTTAGAAATCTTTAGGGCAAAACAGAGAACCAGTCCTTGCCATTTATGTTGCTGCTCTTTGTTAGCTCTCTGTTTTGGTTATTTCAAGTAACAAGCACAAAGGCAGTGATTACAGTCTGTCAATATAATCATTCTTTTTTCAAAATCCATGCCAAACAACAGAGACTTTTTGAGAAGTTTTGCTCTGTTTTGGTTTTTTCTAACAACCAGCCTCTAGTGGTTTTTAATGGTAGAACTGGAGGCCAGGTACTGAGCCAGTCATAAAGTCTCTATTTGAGTTTATTAGAGATGATCTAAATTTTTTCCAGGTTTATCTCCCCACGTCACATAAATAAGAACTATTACCAGTGAGCCCCTTAATTTCTTTAAGCTGTTTCTTTGTTTTAATAATGCTCTACTATTTACTAAAGCAAATTAGACTCTTGCAAGGCCCCCAGAGAGGAGCAGCACCAGGGGCCAACACCCCCACTGCGCTGGGCAAAGGTGCTGTGCACCGCTGAGACCTTGGCTGTTCAGTTGGGCATGAAGTAGCCCTGATCGCCTGCGTGCGGAAGGACCACTTTTCCCTAAGCAGCATTCATGGAATGGCCTCCATCTTGGCTGACATCAGGGGCCTTCCAAGGTTCAAGCTTGAGCGTAACAGTTTCAGAAGCACCTAAATAAACTCCGTGGCAGTATTTGAGCAGTGTCTAAGGACAAAGCTAAAGGATCAGATTCTGTGCATTGTCATTATATACATATTCTATTTGGTTGGACACAGAAAGGGTGCGCTTCACACCTGACAGTAGGGTACGGCTTATTGCACAGCTTATGTCGCTCTTATCTCAGGAAGGGCAAGAAGGAGGACCCAGGGAACTACAGGTTGGTAATCTCAATCCCAGGGAAGGTGATGCAGCAACTAATTCTAGAAACTGTTTCCAGGCACATGAAGGGCAAGAAGATAATTTGGAGCAGTCAGCATAGATTTACAAAGAGAAAATCATGCCTGACAGACTTGATAGCCTTCTACAATTAGTTGGCTGGCTTGGTGGATGAGGAAAGAGTAAATGATACTGTCTGGTTTGACTTCAGCAAGGCTTTTGACAGTGTCTCCCATAACATCCTCATAGACAAACTGGTGAAGTAAGATCCAGATAAGGGGACAGCGAGGCAGATGGAAAGCTGGTTGAATGGCTGGGCTCAGAGGCTTGTGATCAGCACTGCAAAGCCCAGATGGAGATCAGTCACTAGAATATGTGCATTACAAGAGTTGGTACTGGGCCAATGCTGGCCAATACTTCATTAATGATGTGGATAATGGGACAGAGCCCACCCTCAGCAAGTTTGCAGATGATACAAAACTGGGAGGACTGGTTGACACACCAGATGGCTGTGCTGCCATTCAGAAGGACCTGGACAGGCTGGAGAAGTGGGCTGACAAGATCTCATGAAGTTCAACAGAGGAAAATGAAAAGTCCTGCCCCAGGGAGGGGTCATACCGTCTGGAAGGCAGCTTTGCAAAAAAAGACTGGGGCGTCCTGGTGGACAACAAGCTTAACATGATCCAGCAATGCACTTTTGCAGCAAAGAGGGCCAACAACCTCACAGATTGCATTAGGCAAACTATTGTCAGCAGGCCAAGGGCAGTGATCCTTTCCCTCTGCTCAGCCCCGGTGAGACACTGGGTTGAGGTCTGGGCTTCCCAGTACAAAGGAGACAGGGACATACTGGAGCATATCCAGAGAAGGGCCACAGAAGCATTGAAGGGACAGGAGCATCTGACATACAAGGACAAGCTGAGAGCTGGACTTGTTCAGCGCGGAGAAGAGAAGGCTCAGGAGGATCTGATCAATACGTATAAATATCTGATGGGATGACGTAAGAAGGCAAAGCCAGACTCTCCTCAGTGGTATCCAGTGACAGAGCAAGAGTCACTGGGCACAGATTGGAAGACAGGAAATTCCATTTAAACAAAAATATATATACTTATATTGTGAGGGTGACTGAACACAGAAACAGTTGCCCAGAGAGGCTGCAGAACCTCCATCCTTGGAGATATTCAAAAACTGACAGGACACAGCTCTGGGCAACCTGCTCTAGGTGACCCTGCTTTGAGCAGGGAGGTGGGCAAGAGATCTCTAGAGGTGTCTTCCCATCTCAGCCAATTTATTGTTATTCTCTCACAGATGCCTCATTTGCCTTTAGCAACTTGAATTTCTTAAGCTTATAAGTAAATGCAATTGATAAGAATACATGGCTGTCTCTCAAGAGATATTGATAATGCAGTATTAGTTACAGAGTTTGTTTCATTCCTTGGTCCCACTGTTGCAGTCTGAAACATCTCTGTATGGGTACCAAAAGTAATGGGAAATACTGAACAGCTCCTGTCAGTGTAAAAATACAACCATTGCCACTGACAAGTTTTCCCAAGGGTCTTTGGCTATGATGTACAGATACTTCTGGTATAACCTTCTGTCTGCCCTCTCATGGGAGGTGGATGCTTCTTCTGGTAGGAGCTACCCTTTGAACACACATGGGCAACTTGCATCCATGGAAGCATCCATTGTGGCTAAGTGGTTTGAATATAGAACGTGTTTGAAGAAGTAAGAGTATAGTGAAGAGAAATTGGTGCAGTTTCTATTCAGCAAAAAAGCAAAGCTCTGTCACCTGTACCGCAAAGTAAACTTTTCAACAAGGTAAAGAAAGAACCTTCAAAGCAGTTATTAGCATCTGAAATAGGAAGGAGCAAAGCTCTGGAGCACTACAAGTGAAAGTATCTCCTAGAAATGTACTTCAGGAAAAAAAAACATCAGAATCTTGAACTTGTAAATAGCAAAGCTCAATATTTAACCCAAGGAGCAGGGAGGGGGGGTGGTAATACAACATGCTTTAAAAAGTTAAGCTGAAAATTTTAAAGGGATAGATGGTGGGAGTTCATACCCATTTGGAGACAGCAGGGAAAATTAGCTCTAAAAGTACAGTGGGGCTAGTTACTGGTTATTGCTGAAATGAAATGACTCTTAAGCAGCACTAAGAGCTTCAGTTAAAAATTTCATTGTGTTTGAAAGGACAACTAAAGCTTCAGAGAAATTGGGTTCAAGTAAATGGAGAGGTTCCCAGCTGTGTTCACTGGCAGATCACCAGCATCAGAAAGAAGGGAAAGATTACCATTTGTACATTGCATTAAATTGCATAATGTCAATTTGTTCCGATCTTATCCCAAAAGAAAGACGTTGAAGAGAGCCAGAGTGGGGCTTTTATCACGGCATCTAGTTTAAGGAGTAAAGATATGATTCATACTGAACAGAAAGGTGGGGGAAAGGTAATGCATTATGCATTTAATATGGAGGTTGCTAGCCCATTGAGGTGATGTTAGTCATATACATTAATAAAATTATGCATGCACCTTGGCCAGTTGTGTGGAGTGAAATTTCTTCTAGAAATATTATCAGATAAGATTGCATGCTGCAAGGTTAGCTTCTGTAAACGCTTTGGTTTGCACAGAAAAAGGGCTTTACATTCCACAGGATGCAGAGTTCTGCTTATTTGTGGGGTTGCCATTGAAATTGCTATTTGATTTTTGTTTACTTATTTCTTTTTCCACCAAGGTGGAGGTACCTGTGTTTTCAATAGACATCCTTTCTTTTTTTGCACTAATCTAAATAAATAAATGGAACTACTTTCTGTGCAGCTGTTCTAAAACTAACAGGGATGTTACTGTAACTCACTACATGAGACATCATTTTCTTAGCTGAAGCAAGAGCTGGATTAGATAGGAAAATTTTATTGGAGTAAAGATCCAGAAAAAATTGAAATTCTCTGCTCTTGGTCTGTTATTCTTGCTCTTCTTTTTCTTTCCTGGAGGAATGACTAGATTGTCTTGGCAGCACTAGTTTAGCACTGTAATGTAACCAGTAAGATTTCCTCTGCTGTGTCCCCATTTTTCCAATTCACTAATCAGTGAGGAAAAAATGCTATGATTAAACTATTTTCATCTTGTCTTTAAAGAAAATAATGGTCAGTGGACTGAGCTGGAAGTATCCTGTACTTCTATGATGGATAATACGAATGATAGTGTATGTGAAGTTTTTTTCTTCCCCGCCCTTAAAACTTACATGTACTTTTGAATCAGGCAGGACTGAACTGAAACATTTCTGTTTCTCAAGCAAAATCAGTTTTATTTGTCTACTTACTAAGCAAAGCAAAGAACACACTGGACTTTTTATGCGTCCTTGTCAGGGGAGCAAAGTACAGTACAGATATAGTCAGCAGGGCACCCCAGTAAGTCTAATTTGCACACTTTATAGCAACAAAGCCAAGCAGTGATATTCACCTTATTCTGAACTAGTATGGATACCAAATCAAGATAGCAGTGTTACCTTGGATCTCCACATTTTCTAGCTCTGCATCCCCCTGCATGACTCTGAACTCCCAACATTAGAGGGATAAGCACATACTTATTGAAGAAGACGGCTGAAGGACTGGGAAGCAATCTTTTTCTCGACTTATATGCCCACTTGCAGATGCAACATGTCTGCAGATAGTTCTTTCAATTAAGAACAGCTTTAGCTTTGTAAGCCTGGAGTGCTCTCATGCTAAACCCAGCATAGGATACACAGAACGTTACTCCACTCTAACAAGACATGAACCTGCAAAGACCTTGCCATGCTTGTGGGTCTAAAACAAGTTTCACTCATCATAATTGTCCTGTATGGCCAATTAGGCTAAGTCTTTGTAATAGTAGTGAATTTATATATAAATCCATGTGAGTTTATGCGTGTGTATCTGTGTGTATGTTCAGAGAAAATACTATAATGACAGTAAATCTGCTCTCTCAGGCAGGATAATCTTGGGCATTTTTTAAAATTTTCCATCTTGTGTCTTGTAATTATTATCAAACAACTGAGGATCCAGTAGTTCCCAGTGGTGGGGTTTTGTGAGCATTTGACAGCAACCGCTTCCATTTTTACTAAGAGATTAACAAAGAATTCCTTCTGGAGTCGGGAGCTGCCATTGTACCTAGGCAAATATTAAATCACAGAAAAGTTAATATGCAATAGCCACCTTTACTGTACCAAATGTTTTTCACATATTTTTCCCTTTATTCAAAAACATTATTACTTCAGTACCTAAGGCATTAAATTACTGTATTAATTCTTTTCTTAATTTGTATATATTTGATATAGTATCTATTTTTAATTATCAGAAGTCTTATTTAATTTTGACTTCATTAAAAATTACATATGGAATTGTACACATACTCATCTCTTCTACATGTGAGAAGATGCAATATTCTGTTAGCTGGAAATAGTCAATTAAAATGTTCAGTGCATAAACACAAAAATGTTTTCCCTTATCAAAGATAATACACAAGAAGGATGGTCTTGTGGTTAAAATGTTCAGTGCATAAATACAAAACACTGCTTCTCAACAAATATAATAGAGAAACCTTATGATTAAACAGAGGGGAGGTAAGCCATCGCAGCTGCATTCCTGGCTCTGCTAGAAACTTCTGCTACGTCTTGTGGCAAGTTACATGCAGAAGATTTTCAAGCAGAGGTGATACAGGTGCCATGCTGGGAACATGAGTGCTATTATTTTCCGGAAACAGTGGAGTATGAGGAAATTTTCAACACTCTCTGCTGGATTTCTGAGTGTTCATTGCTGTCTTGGTGCACTGATGGCATCTGTATGGCAGTTCAGGGGGTTTGGGGAAGGTAGCAGGAAGCCCCTGTTGATAGACGTACATATTCCTCCACACTGCTTAGGACTTCTGAGTGCTGAGGGAGCTGGGCTTGGTCTTTGTAGTCCCTGAGGTAGAAAAGAAGTTCTATCAGTAGTCGCTGAGCTAATGGCTTCACATAACAATAAGTTGCTATTGCCCTGCGCTGTTGCCTGCAGTAACCCTGCTCTCTCCCCTTGCTCCCTGAGGAGCCCTTGCCTTCCACACAGATGTGCACACAGCTTTCTTTTAGGTCCCAAGGTACCCGCCAGGTGCTTCAGCACCTCCTTTATCTCTGGCGAGAGGCAGCATGTACCATTCCTGGATCCCAGATTTGTGGGGCAGGAGGCCACATGGGACAGTAACAGATGAGCCCAGTTGTCTGCATCCCTCCTGCTTCCCCAGTCCTGATTTTCACAGGACTCATAGGAATTTAAAATCTTTTAGAGTTACTGGGGGCAATGCAGAGGCAAACAGTCACAGAATATCTGTTTTTCCAGTCTATCCACACATTGAATTGCATTTCCTTGATGTGCTGCTTGTCTGCAATTAATTGTATAGACCTTCCAAATATGAACACCTGTGTCTCCAGGGCTGAACTCTCCCTCAGTGTGGTTCTGGTTCAACTGAAGTAAGAATAAATAAAGGAATAAAAGATTAAACAGAGGACTTGGGTGCCCTTCTGTTTCTTAATGTTAGAGTTTAAAAGTGGGACATAAGCAATGAAGTGGTCAAATGCTCAAAGTGGTTTTTTTCTCATGTAGAAGCTACCTCTAACTTTTTAGAAAAATGTATAGGCAAAAAGGTAATCACCTATAATCCCAAGCAAAGGTTTTGGATAGTAATCTTGTATTGACACGGCTTGGTAAAACTTCAGTTACACAAATCCTTTACTGAATCTAGCAATAGGTTCCAGCCACTTGCTCTTGGCTGTCTGTGGTGGTATGGCAATGTTGTACCTGGACTAGTCTCACCCCAAAGTGAAATTGCGGTGTTAGATATCCACAATAGGTTCGTTCATGGAGAGGGACCTGGCAGCAGGCTGCCTGCAGATTCACGTGCTGCTTATTGTATAGTTTGGTTTAGCTTAACCATTTTTTAAGTACAATGATTTGAGAGTTAGTTACTTTTGATAAAAATGAACCTGAGAGTCCAAAGAAGAAAACTGCATATTTTAGTTATTTCTTCTAAACTTTTTTTATAGTAATTGGTTACCATCATGTGGAGATGCACAGACATGTAGGACAAGACCTCAGAAATGCATATGCAGGTGCTCCCTTCTCTCCCAATGTGACTGCTTTTGCTAGCTGTGAGAGAAATCGTAAAAAAAGGACAGTGTATTAGGAAAATGATTGCTATAGCACATTTTGACATTGCCAATAAGAATGCCAGACTTCATAAAAAACTGCAAACTCCACAGCATCACAGCTGGATGAACATGAAACAGTACCAGGGGACAGACATAGCTATGTTAAGATGACTTCAGGTTTGTGATCTGCGTACCAGAAGGAAAAGTAATGAGAAATAAGTTTGAATTTTTTCAGGGAAGAGGAAACTTACTGAATAATGTTTGATAGGACCATAACTGTTCAAGAATTTACATTGAATTCAAAGAGTGACTTTGCCAAAAGAAAAATGCTTTTCTTTATATTAATTTTTTTTCAGAATGGATGAAAATTTTCACCTTTTTCATAGCAATATGTTTCAGCTACTCCTTTTGGAATAGCTTTTGTCATTTCAAAGTTGACCTTAAAAAAGAAAAAAAAAAAAAAAAGAAGACAAAGGACTTTTTGAAACTGAACAACAAGTCAAAATATTGAATTTTAGACCAGATGACATTTTTGGGCAAATCCCAAATTACTCTTTTATTTCCCCGAAGGAAATCTGGTTTGGTTTGTTCAAACTAATTGGTTTTTTTCCTTCTGCTTTTTGCCAGTTTCATAGAACAAAATTAATTTTTGTTCAGCTTTGGACCTTTTTGACAAGAGAGAAAGGGATTTTCAAAATTTGCTTTGATGGAAATAAAGATCTGAATCTGGCATACTGACTGTCACATTCATTTCTCTGCCTTAAGAATAACCAAAAGCTTTAAAACTTGCCAATTTACAAAAGTCTCCTTAACTATTGCTGCCATTTATCTAGGATAAAGCTAGTTAGTTTTTTATATTGATCAAGTATAGGCTGGAAATTAAACACCTGCTTTTTAAATGTATTCATCCTTCTAACCCTTCCCATGATACTAATTAAAATTACTATAGGAAATACTGCATGTTTGCACAGGCAGATTAAGATATGTTGAACACACTTTTTTCCTAATCATTGAACGTGCTTTCTAATAAAACCAAATCCTTAGCAATTCTTATAACCTCGCTATGGGCAGGCAGAAACATTGCAAAAGAGCGGTGTTAGAGATCTCTTTCCAGAACAGTTTCTTTCCATTCTACATGCATGGTGTTTTATCCCTAAAGCAGTGTTGTCACTATATATGCTATATACTGTACCCTATAAGCTGTACCTCATGGTCTGTCCCTGGGTTAATATCACAATTACGTGGCATTGCCTGACCCATGCTGTGAAGATTAACTTTGAAAATGTTTTGGAGAAGATGCTTGTGTTTAGGAGTACCGGAGTGCAAAAATATCTTTGTTAGCTACATTTCAACTAATACATAAACACACTCCAAGGTTAATTGCTCTGATTACTGCATTAACCAGAAACTTGCAACATTTCTTACATTAAAGCAAACTATTATATACTTGTTCCCTTCTTATCTCCAAGGCCCAAATACTCTATCATCTGTCACAGAAATTTACAAAGATTTAGTGAGTTGTCTCAAAAGAATAACTAGTTTTTATTTTATACCTGTTTTTGGAAAGAGCTTGCCATACACAACAAATATCATATTGTAGTCAACAAAGACTGTCTTAAGCTGATAAAAGTACAAGAAATTACTTGCTAATACTGGAACTGTCATTTTGTCATCTTGATGAATCTAAACTTCAGATCTAATTCTAAAAAATGTGGATTTAGTTATTTCTTCATACAATCCTATGGATACTTTCACAATATTGAAACCTCAGTAAACAACAAAGTACTGCTAAAATTCATTCTATTAATTAAGACACAATAAATTCCACATAGTAAATGGTGTTCCTCGTACAGTATTTATATATATTAGCAACTGAGTTGTGCTGAGTGAGGAGGCTGTTTGAAGCGTGAGCTGGATAAAGTATTCTTTTCAGAGAGTGGCTGCATTTAGCATAACAGTTCCTTTGGTATTAATTTGCTTTTTCTTTTCCTTATCATATCATTTTAGTGTCTTTACTCTATTTTAAATCTCATCACTACAGAAAAACTACAAATTTTGTTTGATACACTGGCATTTTTTTGAGAAAAACACAAACTTCCTGATTCAAGTCTGAGGCTGAAAAAAAGAGGCAGAGGTCCTTGTGTTAAAGACAGTGTCATGCTGACACTTCACACAGGTTATCATTCCCTAGAGCACAGACTAGTATTTTCTATCCAGTTAGATATAGCTTTTTTTTTTTTTAAAGAATAAATTATGTTTAAATAGAAAGGGAAAATTCTCTTAGAGGATCTGGTTGCAGTCAATGCATTAAAACTCTTTTTTCCTCTGCATTCATAACTCCCACCACTGCTAGTGAATGAGGACCACTAAAACTGAACACAGCTATTCTTGTGGCATAATTCTGCTACTAACCAACAGGAGAAGAAAGTAAATACAGAAGTTGAAAGAAATGTCTATGAATCATCTTCCTTTCCAAGATGTCCAACTGTTTACAACCACTCTGTGACCTTAAGGGTAGGCACTACATCCTCCGATCTTCCTATTTGTAAAATAAGGACATACTTTCTGTACCGCAGAAGCTTTCCACAGCATCTTATTGATCAATGAGATGTGATGAGATTTTTTGTGAGATGCCAGGAGGTTGTATTACTGTCTTCATGTCATTATAGTGGAGCAAACTATCTTGTGTGAGGTGCCCCGATAACTTGACTTTGGGCTGCTTATAAATATTGGCCAATGATTAACTAAGTTCTCCAGGATCCAGTAAGGGTTATTCATCCATTTATAACTTAAACATTAAGTTTCACTCTATCAATGTCTGCCATTTTCAAGGAAGAATGTCAAAGATGAACAGAAAATCATGTGCTGTACTCTATGGCTTGACAACAGGTTAAGGAGTAGTAATGGATAAAGAAAAAAATCAGCATCATTCATTGGTTTAAAGAAATCTTAACATTCAGAAGTGAAATCTTGAATATGCTGGAGTAAGGGACTACAGTGGTGAAGACTGTTTAAGCAAACAGTCTCTTTGACTGGCAAATTGAGGGTAGAAATTTATGAGAAGATTTTTCAGTTTATCAGCCCTTGCCTTGTGTATTGTTTTCCAGGCAGTGGCATACTCCCAAAAAACAGGCCAGGAATGGACATGGCACAAAACTCAGGGTGATGAACTCTGCTGGACTTCTGCTGGAGAAGCAATAGAGGTCTGAGGGTTCAGAAGCAAGGAGCAGGATGGGCATAAAGAGACAGTTATTCTATGTGAGATGAAGATGACAAGCAATCCTGGGTGAGGAGGGGACATAGAAAAAAGAGAGTAACTGCAAGGAGCAAAAGATTTGAGATCACTTCCCTTTTCCTTAGTTTTGAAGTGCTGAAGCATCAATAAAAAAAATTGCAAATCTGCGTTAGATTGACTTGTCTTTCTGTGCTTGTGATATAGTTGGTTAGTGTCTGGTAAGTGATGAATATTTGGCTTATGTTAGAGTAGGTGGCTAGAAAGCTTCTGTGTTAGCATCTCCTGAACCAAGGAGACGCTTCTACATAAAATGTAGCCTGCTTTTATTATTTCCTAATTCTGCCTAGATTAGACTAAGGAAATGGTTTGTGTGCAAGGTCATGTAACACTTCAGTGACTGGCTACAGAGAAAAAAATGGAAAAGCTCAGTTTAAACCTAGGATTCTGCGACACAGTAATTAAATGAAGAAACAGTGAAATGCAGATAGGTGAAAGCTGATGAAAGTGTGAGAAAATGTGACATGGATCTCACGTTCTTGTGTCTGTAAGGAATTACAAAATAGCACTTCAACAAGTTGTTTAACCTGTCCTAGAGGTATTAACTGGATATTTATAATGTTTTAGGAATCTCTTGTGATTGTATTTATGTAAAACATTGCTGGAATGATTTCAAACTTAGACTTTAAAACTTCCTTTCCCTTCCCTTCCCTTCCCTTCCCTTCCCTTCCCTTCCCTTCCCTTCCCTTCCCTTCCCTTCCCTTCCCTTCCCTTCCCTTCCCTTCCCTTCCCTTCCCTTCCCTTCCCTTCCCTTCCCTTCCCTTCCCTTCCCTTCCCTTCCCTTCCCTTCCCCTTTGACAAAGCAGGTGCAGATTTAAGAAAAAAAGGTTAAATGAGCAACTGAAGTGAAGAGATCGATACTAAGGAATTCAATTACATTTCCCTCACAGGGGGTTTGCTCCAAATCTTATTGAAGTCAACAGAAAGATTCCCACTGACTTCAGTGGGGTTTTGATGAGACCCAGGGGACACAGCCAGAGAGGGCCCCGTCAGTTTTTTGCTGACTTAGAGCCCTTCCTCTGAGTCACCTTCTTTTTTTTCTTCAAGAGAACCCATTTTTTTTTCTATTCTCAGACTTGCACTTTGGGTCTGCAGAATGTCTCTGTGCCCTAAACCTCTTCTAGTGATTAAAACCTCCTCAAATCTTCTCGTAGTGCTGGACAAGCAGTGCAGAAAGATTTCTTAATCACCTTCCCTGTTTCTCATGTGTCCTGGTCTGTTCTAGCCCTAAACAAGATTCCCATGTTTATGCAAAATATTAGCTGGCTTTATTTTTATTAAGGGCATGCTTTATTAATCTTAATAAATCAGTTTGTCGCTTGCTTTCTGACTGCCTCTCAAGTAAAACAGGGATTGACTGTGCGGTAACACTGTTTATGTCATGCCTGAATAGTTTAAGGTGAGGCTTTGAGTAGTTTTATTGCTTTTGTTTATATAGGTAAACCCAATCTGCGCGTTTGAAATGATTGATGAAGTGCAGTCCCACTTGGAGTGTTTGTCATCATTCATGTGCTGAAGTGACATTTCTTTATGTATTTTGGCATAAACATATGCAACTACTGGCAAAGCATTTGACCCTGGAGTCTGACTATTTGTCATTCTAATCTTTTTTTTTCTACCCCAAAGTCAGGCAAGTTACTGTATATTCTATATGCATTCATGTTGCTAATTATTCAAGAGACAGTAAAACAGTCCTGTGGCTGGAATTGCGTAAGTTGCTGAATGTGCATTCTTCTTTTCACAAGTTAGGTACTTTGCTGCAATATAAATAAAGTTGGAATGTGTGCAAATGTCAAGAGCAACAGCCATATTGAGCTACGGTAGCTTTTCAGTAAAATCTGAAGCCAATGCTTTGTCAATAGAATAAGGCAAAACACTGTGCATGGAATTTAGCAAATCAAATGTGAGCAGAGATGAAGTAAAATACATTAAATATATCTTGGAATATAATTTTCCAATAAAAAGCAAGTAACCAATAATTCACATTATGTGGACAGAGATAAATGGATGGTGCCTTAACCTCCAGGCTCAGGGTTCAGACTGTGTGTTGTCTTGTTGGAAAACAGCTGATTATTTATTGGGGAAAATGTCAGAAAAAAAATTAAACGGTAAAGTAATTTTCCCTGGAAAGCAATCACATGTCATTTATAAAATATATCAACTTTTTTTAACCAAGAGTCATAAAAATGTGATACCTCCTCAAAACTTACTCATCTAAATAACAATTCTGAATATCACATATGTATCTACAATAACTGAGATAGATTTAGATATTTGGATATAGAAAACAAATTATGATTATGATTGATAGAAAATCGGTCCCAATCCTTAGATCAAAGAATGTGTCCTGAAATGACATATTTAAATGGCTTTCATTCTAAACTTGGATAATACTTTCTAAATTTGCACTAAGATGGTATAAAATTGTCCTTTTTTTATAAAGTGATGTAAGTATGAATTCTGCTGGGTTTGCCCCGAATTTCCACACATTTATACGCAAAGAAGCATCATACAAATTCTTCAGAAATACATTGTACTGATGAAAGTTTAAGTCTTGGTTTCAAATGTTCACCTAGAAGGACAGAAGGCAAATGGAAGGGAGGCAGGACACCCAGCTGCGCCTGAGATCACACAAGATGTCTATGCGTAGTTGAGTCCATATCTAGAGGATGGTTAACTCTAGAGTGGCTGAGGAACTCTCTAGTTTCTACTGACAGTATTGGCTAAAAGTCAGTTCATTTGCCTGCATATAAGATCTCAATTTCCTTGAGATTTCCATCGGTCTCCAGCTGCAAGGGAGGTGCAGTACTTCTGTGTAAAAAGGTACTAAAAAGGTATTCAGATTTAGTCTTGAACTGAATTCCATGCTCATGCAGGAAAAAAATCCACCAAGGTAAAGTACCTAACATTGTTATGTATCTTTCAATTCATATTAGGCCATGAATTTGGATTCTATTAAAATATAAGGTAGTGATAAAATGTCTGTTACAAATATAATATATTCTATTGGTACCAATATCTGTACACAAGAGTTCTGCATAAAACCATACTAATTAAGGTATTTCTTTCTGATATTTTCCAGAAGTTTCTGAAAGAGAGGAAAGCTAAGTATTTAGAGCTACATTCATTCTCCATACTCTGAGACTAATAACCATGGCCATCGGAATTTTCCTTCCCTTCTCCTCTTCTCTTTTATCTCTATAAAGATAGCTTTATATAGTTTTTTTCCTATTACATTTGTCAAGGACTTTGATTTCCTCATAGTTTCTCTATTAAAATTTTACTATGTTTCACTCACAGTGTTAAATAGAATCTATTTTGAGCATTTTTCGAGTACCAAAAAACCAGACAAAGGTTACCATCATGTTCACAGAAATACTTTTATTCTCCTTCTCCCCCTCAAAATAACCCTGGCATAAAAAGGGAGAAAAGATGAGAAATGGTTTGGATTTTTTCATGGGGAATACTTGCCCTTTCTATGATGATACATTTCTTTGTACTTTTTGTTATAGGAAATGACATATAGTTGGAAAAATCTCTGAGAAATGCTTCTCATTATCAAATCATTATATGCAGTAAATGTATCATGGCACTGTTAAAACCCATGATACAAACTAACCATTTCTGTAAAGGAAGATTAGCAAACAATATGCTGCAGGTGCACTGTTGTCTTACCTCCGGCTTTTTTTCTGGAATAGAGCTCACGTAAATGATGCATCAAAACATTTGTGGGCTGAGGAGGAAAGAGGGGGTTACTTGTCAGCCTTGCCTCTATTTTTGTCTGGCTTTTTTCTCAAGTTTGACTCCTTCTGGGATGTCGCTGTTTTGGAATATGTGATAATACATTGCATTAGATATGCAACAAGTCATGTGTAAAGCAAATACAGTACCACTTTAAGTGAATGTCTCTCTTGATAAAAGAATGTATTCCAATTACATTAATCCATTAATGGTTCATTTCCTCAGATAATTGGCTACTTACGTGCATCTTTATTTGCATCCACTAAGTACATAGCCTAGAGTTACCACTATCTATGTTAAGGCTAATGATTTCATCCTAGGTTAGCACTTCCAAGCTCGGACCAGTTAAAACAACATAACTTCAATGAATAGATTCACCAAAAAAAAAATTTTGTTCATTGATTGATTTTCTGCCTTCCAGTTACAGCTTATAGCTAATTCTGCAGGCTTTTGAATTCCTCTTTAAGAACAGTATGTAAAGAAAAGGCAATGTCTCATTTAGCTGTTGCATTAAAAGCGCAACCCTAAATTATAATTTTTCATTAGTATTTTCCGTTCGTGAATAAATGTTGAAACTAATAAAAATCACTCTTTTGTCATTTAGATATTGAATTTTGTCCCTGTTACTAGGGAAAATTGTAATTTTTCAGCAAGATATTAGATTCTTTCCATTCTGAGAAAAATCTCTCACACTAACTCTTTCACAAATATATGGTCTGGTATATTAGAAATAAACTCCAGGTCTCACCTTTCAGAAATTGTGGTAAAGTTTGAACTCAGTCTCCAAGTTTTAACTTATTTATAGTTTTCAAAATTTGGTTCATATGTGTCTATCAGTTCCTGATTACAACACGGAGGTGTACTGATAATTGTTGATTGATTATCCCTTGACAGAAGCTTAATTAGTCAAAAGTATCTGAATAAATAAAGGGGAAAAAAAATTCTCTTATTTTGCAATGCAAGAATACCCAAATTTCCTCCCCTTCACTCTCCTCCTTTTTTTCTCTAACAACTCATTTACACATTTATTTTAGTTTATTTTTCTTTCTTTTGGCAGAGTTGTCAACTATCCTAAATATTGATCAAACCCCCTGAAATTTTGGCAATGTCCTTCTCCTGAAGATGCATGGATGTCTCAGTGTCCAGAGTCCCAGAGATACTATCCTCCATCTTCTGAAAGTGCAACAAAAAGATCAGGGTGTGTTTCTCTTTCTCACATTGAGATATGTACTATGGGCTGAATGTGCAATTGAGCCTTCCCTGTTAAAACTGAAAAATTAAATTCTTCATTTAAAAAAAAAGCATGCTTTCTGCAGAATACATTAATATTTGGGTTTTGTTAATTTCCTTGTTTACAAAAATCAAACGACCCAAGCCCCAGAATGTTTCAGCTCTTAGTGAACTTCAGGGAAGAAATTAAAGCAAGTCATCCAACTCGTGTTGTGGAGGCCATCAGATCAGGTAAGCACAGTCACCCCCTCTGCCTTTAGAAATCTGTGGAACACCAAGTGCTCCAGTACGCAGTAGCCTCTTGTAGGAGTTCAGATTCAATGGCTGCTTCTTGTTTCAGGCACCGACTCACTTCTAAAGAATGAAAGGTCTACCAAGTCATACTTTCTGCTGTGAGACAAAGAAAAAAGATGCAACATTTGATCTCAAAATTTCTGCCTGCCCAGAAAAATGGAACTGCTGATGACAATTGAATCTCTCTTCCTGAGTATATAATGTTTTTCTTGCACAGTTACATGAACCTAATAACCATATCAATCAGGGTTCTTGAAAGTAAAGCAATATATTCTACTGAAGTGTATGAGGAGATGTTGAGGTTAAGAATGTGTTTGAATTTCTGGAAGGATGACAAGGTTGTTTTTGTTTCAAAGTTAACTGAGAATATGCAGAAGCTGAGAATACTAGGCAAAGTATACTCTGAGAAGGATCTAAAGTTTGCAAAGAGAAGGAAAAATCTCTTATGTGGAAGACCTTATGTTTCAAGTGCTCCTGGATTTATGCATACATAGGTAAGTCTATGTAGATTTGTATCAAGGGTGGTATGAGTGCAGCAATTGCACTCGTTTGGTGTATTTGGAACTGAAAATACAACAGTGGCAGGAACACTGTGAAGTTTCAGTATGTTCATGAGCTAGGGGCATAGTTCTGATACGTCATTCCCTCAAAACCAGCAAAAACCCTGCACTCTGGGAATAAAGGAGCCTGAAAGATGGAAACAGCTAGGAAAACAGGTAGAGAATGCCAAATTGATGTCCAGCCCTTGGCTTCATATGATCCTACAATGACTCTTGGATAATAAATTTAATCCAAAAAAGTAAATTAAAAGTAGCCTTTGGCCTCAAGCTCTTTCAACTAACCCTGCAACTACTTGACACATTGCTATTTCATGCTCCTGATTTCCCCCTCATTGACAATATGGAGCTACCCTTTGTCCTTCTGGATTTTTAGCTGCTTTGGTGGATTTGCTCTTCCCATTCAAATTCCCTAAACAGAGGGGAACACTGTCCCTGCAAATCTTATTGAATGACTCTAAAATGAATATACATTCTGTCTCAGCTCTCTTCAGGGTAAGGCTTCACAAGAATGTTGAACATTTTGAGACATAACAATAGGGGCATTCAGGGTTCAGTCTCCAAACTTTCAATCCAACAGGTTGCCCAAGTATTAAAGTGCTGAAATTATTTGCAGCTCATGTTGCCTCAATCCCCACCTGAAGCGATTCTCAAAAGTTTCTCCCTAAGAACAGGTGCTACTTCAACATAAAACTGCAGAGGGAAGAGGATCACACTGCTTTCATGGTCTTGCAGACTGGAAGGAACTGAAAGTTGCTCACCTTTACTAAAGTGTGTTCACTTTTGTTTCGTTGCTAAGATAACAGCTACTGATACACTGACAGGAAGCATTTATGATTCAACCTTCAGAAAAGAGTGTGGAAATTCACCATTGATGGCTCTCTCTAAAATGCTAGGTGAGAAACTGTGCAGAGGTGCTTTTCAGGACTTGTTAGCCCAAGAATGAATAAAAAAGATTGACAATATGGCTGAATTTGGGAACACAAGATCCTGAAAGCTGCTTTGCATTAGCTACCCCAGGCAAAAAGAAGCAAAAACCAGTATCTAATTTGGAATATGAACACCTGGAGAAGACTGAGACACTGGAGATCAAGCTTCAGGAAGTAACACAGAGCAGAGCAACTGCAACAGAGAATGCTCTGTGTCATCACTTCTGTTGAAACATGCCAGGAAGATCACATCCTTGATCTTTCAGACAAACATATATTTGGACCATTTCACAGATACTTTCTGGGGAAAGCAGCTGTGTTTTCTTTCTTTGGAAACCTGGTGTTGCTCTGGATTTCTCAATGACACAGAGGTAAGGAACAGTTTGGGAAGATAGATGTGGGCAGAGGGAAGTGCTTCCAAATGCTGCAGTATAGACAAGGACTGAGACAGTCTTGGACTTACCATGGCCCTGGTTTAACACTGGGAAATGATAAACCAGATCCAAGTCTCTACTTCAGATCAATCACATGAGAAAGTAATCCTCTTTCCCCAACCATGAAGTTATTAGGTGCGTTCCTCTTGGTTTTCATCAAAAGCTCCAACATGAGTTTATCTTAATGTAGAAGGAGAAACTTCCAGATATGTCAAAAACATTTGTGAAATGGTAAGTCTTCCCACTGCAGCTTCAAACTAGATCCCTGTATTAGAACACTTTATGCATTTTTCATATTAAACCAAGTACAAAACAAATAATGTTCTGTTTATATAAAGGTCTACGGTAGTGTTTGATATTATAAAAGATAAGAACAAACACTCCAGCACTTTGTATCTGTTCACAGGTCGCATTCCTTGCCAACCTCTCCCAATCTCTAAACTGAACAGAGCTGAAATCTTCATATAGTGGTCAGTGGCTATGTCTGGATTTGCAAGTAATTTAGCACAACAGAAGTAGAGAGTAGGCCAAAGCAGGTGATGATGAGGTCCTCACACTTGTTATACACATTTCAGGAGCTCTACTTCACACAAGATTAAACCTTGTCCCCTGGACTTAACATCCCAACCATGCATATAGTTTAATGCTGTTCGGAGAAGCAGCCACTGGTGTTTCTGTTAGTGACTGGATCACACTTGGTGCACACCTGAGTTCTCCAAAAGGAAACCAGTTCATTCATCAAGATGACTTTGTGAAGCAAAGCAACCTTCAGGTAGTGGAGATATTCAGGAGTTTTATTTCAAAACTAGATTACTGCTCAAACCAAAACATTAATGCAGACACAACCTGCATGACTTTATGAAGAAGCTGAATATTTGAGAATGTGAGTGTGAATCTTGAATTAAACATTAGCACTGAACACAATTCAAAACTTCCTGTATTTCAAAGTGTACATAAGGAATTAGAATGTATTTTTTAAAATTTAAAGAAACAACAAAATGCTTCAGCATGCTGCATACAAAGTGTTTGTTGGAGATTAATAAGATACTTGGCAAGTGTCAAAAAAAATAATGAAAATTTGTCTGTGTTATCTAACTCATTTTGAGTGAAAATTTACAATATTTCTGAAGGGGTTTTTTTCTAGCCTCCATTCCAGGTGTTAAGAGGGCACTGACTTTTCATAACATTTTTCCCTAAGGTTGAGTAAGACCCTCATGTGTTTTGAGATCAGGTTCACTTTGAAAAATCACCCGAAATTTCAAATGTGTGTTTGGAACTCCAGAAACCCTCCCCCTCCAAACCACATGCTTCTCTTTCTTCCCCGTCCAAACAAGCCCATGACTTTTGCTTCTCCTCCAGCAGACTAAATTTAAAGTACATCTCATGTCATCTTTGGAGAGATTGTGTAGGCTGATTACCTTACCAGCTCATCAAGAGATGGGCAGATTACCTTTTCATCCTAATTCCTTTTGGTAAGTCTGACACCTCTCTCTCCAGACCCTCCTTTCTCTTATCTAACACCTATCTGTACACAATACTGTGTGCTAAAATTACCTTCTCATACAAGACTGTAGAAAGAAATGTCTAAACATTTCAAACCAGAAAAATTAACCTGATCTAAAACAAACTTTCATGTTGTTCAAAGTGTTTAGAGAATAGAAAGCAAACAGTCTGATCCTTTCCAGACACAGAAGAGAAGTCCATTAAATCCCTGATTCCATTCAAGAAGCTGCTGGAAACCTCAGTTCAGAACCTGAGCTGGAAACAAAACAAACTTTAAACTTCTGAACAGAAGGGGGAAGTTTGGATTTTTTTCCCCCTAATGGAAACAAGGATCTTAGTGGACTTCTGTTTGGTATCTGGAAAAGAAAAATCTGTCTGTCTTCTATCTTTTAACTGCTTCGAAGTAGGAATTTGTTGGGTTTTTCAAAGTGAAATGAGTTTTAGGGAAGGGAACTTCTTGCAGTATGTTAGTAACTTTCATTGGCTTTTTACAGTGAAAATTAAAAATTCCTTGTCTGGTCCGCAAACATTTTAAAGCACTGTTTCCTTTTGGTAGCTGCACATAGCTGAATTAAGTCTCTTTTAAGTTTATCACTTCTGTTTCTTATATTCAAATGACACAAGTTCACTATCATTGTTATTAAAACAAACCCAACCACTCCTTAAGAATATATAGTTGTCATTTAATGTCACAATTGTTTTTACTTGAAGGCCACCAAAGGGCCTCTTATTCACTTTGGTCTTCTGTGTTCATGAGCGGTGACCGGACTGTTGTATACACTAAGGCACTACTGACTAATTTCTCTAACAGAAGACACAGATGTAGGTTGTACAGCATCTGCTAATGTTTTATAGTGGTATATTTCACCTTTCCATTTAGAGATTTGTGTTTAAACAAGAGACTCAAAACTGGTGATTTGCACTCTGTATCCTCCTTCAAAAGCCTAGTAAGTTTTGTATTTGTAGGTTCTTCCTACCAACCCCTCTCCTCATATTTCTTTAGCAGATGCTGAGAACTGCTGATCACTCTTGTATTGCCTGTATTAGAAATAGAAAAATCTCATAAGATTCTAAAAAATGAGAATCAGAATCTTTATTCTGACACTTATTATTTCATATTTTCCTGAAATAAATCGGATATCCTCTTCTGCTTAGGTGCACATATGTCCTTTGGACGTTTAATAAGAAGCAAAAGAAACATAATATTTATTTCCCCAAAATTTGCTGCAGGCTGAACTTGGTCCTAATAAAACAAATGTGGAGTTTCTAAGCAGTAGCATTAAATTACTGAAAGCTTCCACTAGAATTGCATAAAGAACGGAACAGGAAAAAACAAAGCTCTTGATGTGATTTTGTGTGGCCCTAGCATTCTCATGAACTTCCCTGTCTAGCCTTTATCTTGATGTGATTTGATTTTTAGATGCTGTTCTTTATGTGTCTACCTTAATTCAGCGATATGAAGACTATTTCATTTAACACAAAATTTGAAAGTTATGACCTTCTAGCACAATGTTACAACATCCGAGTGGTGCAGAAAATTTTCTGTTTAAATTCTCCTTTTTCAAAAGAATCCAATCTGTGCACATACACACATGCACATACACCCTCACACACCCTTTATAAGATATGAATGTAGCTTAAGCAGTACCTTGGGGTATGAAATCAGGTTTTTTAGAGTAGGGTACTACCATAGTTTCCTTCGGTGATATAACAGCAAACAATTGAACTGCTTAAGAGACAGACTTCTGTGTTGCTGGGAGAAGGGTGTGCAGTCTCTGTGGAAGTTTTCAAGACCTGACAGGACACAGCCCTGAGCAATGTGCTCTGTTCTTGGAGCTGACCCTGCTGTGAGCAAGAGGTGGGACTAGAAACATCTTGAGGTAACTTCCAACTTGAATTATCCTGTCAGTTAACATCCACCATTCTTCTTTCTTTGCTTCTGATTATCTCAATTTCTTCTGTTTTTCTAGACTTCTAAATACTTCTCCTTTACAAGGGGGGGGGGGGGGAGGCAACCAAATTTGCATATCTTTCTAGGTCTTCCATTGTCACAGAGAGGTAACAGAGGGTTAATTCACCTTCATTTAAAATGGTGTAAACACCCTAGAGCACACGGTTTGCCAAAGCCCCACATGTGGAGGAGCTGGACTCCCCTACCGCGTGCTACCCCTAACTCAACCAGTATGCCAAACCACTAGCCCTCATTTTCCCAACAAGGTTTCTTTCCACTTACCTCAAAGACTCTATCTAGCTTCATTCCCCCCGTAGCTCCAAGTTAGTAACCCTGTGCCCCCAAACTCAGCCCTCCTTGGTGCAGCTCTACTGCCTTAGTCTGAGGTGGACGTCCCTCCTGGATTACTGCAGCTGGCGGTGTGAGCAAAGCCAGGAGGGGAGAAGGGAAAACCCTGTAGCCCAAGGCAGCAAGTTGCCACTGATCACCTGCCTGGAAGGTACTGTCACAGTTAGGTGAGAACTGCCTGTGTGAAGACTCTTACCCCACAGCTCAGATAACACAGTTAGAGACGTTTGGGGAACTTTTAATTAATTGTCATTTTTTAACCATGACTGTAATCCTCAGTAAATACCTTCTTCTGCATTCATGTTTGGTTTTATTTATATGTTCTATTTCATAATAGCAATAAAAGACTAGGACAGCGTGTTTCTGAAGGCATACTATTTTTTCAATTGCCTCTTTTAAGAGCTGGTAGTCACTTGGCCTTCAGCTTTGTGTCTTATAACGCCACCCAAGGCTTTCTCTAATTGCCACAACACAATGCTCTGTGGCTCAACTAAATGATATGTTAGGGAATGACTAAACCATAGTGATAAATACTGCTCACAGCAGCATTATTGCCTTGAACTGAAGTGGTCTGGCTCTTTTGAGGAAGATGTGTGTATGTACATGTTGGTGCAGTGAGTCCTGAGACTTACTGCAGCATATTGCACTGCCAGGTTGCATGGCCTGAACTTGAAACCCGCCTATTGTTGGATTGTTTCAAAGGAATTTGAGATAAGTGGAAAGCTGCTGCTAAAGATGTTCATTTTGTTCTGCCCTTTGTAAATTTCTTGTGATGTTATTCTTGTTCAAATACCCTCTCTGGGCTATAGCTAATGGAGAAATAAAAGGAACTTTCCTTGGCTTTTTGATTGGTCTTCCTGGTTTTCATTCATGGATATCTTTATGATTCTCCTGTATTCATTCTTCAAGGTTGTCTCTGCAATTATGACACATTATAGAGGCAATTCAAAATAATATATAGACTTTTTAGCATTTCCTCTCTACTGATGGCTTCCTTGTCCTTTCTCTTTATTTTTTTTTTTTTTCTGATGATGAAACACAGTTAAAAGCAGGCTGTGCTTATTCAGTTTTGTTCATGTTCTCTGACTTACTATCTCAGTATCATTCTTGATTTAGTGAAGTATAGGATGCAAGGCTGTTTATGAATATTTCTTTTCACAGTACACAAAAAGGAACAAATATCAAATCAGCAAAAGCACAGGCTAAGGTACAGAAGAAGGCTGGGTTTCTTTTTTCCTCCCTATTCTTATGAAACAGAAGGAACCAGCTCAGCTGGATATCACTCATCACAAGACTCTGGTTTGATTTCTGCAGGTGGCAGAGGTAAAAGGCTTAGCTATGCAGGGCCTGAGGATTCAAAGGAAGAAATTGGTCAGAAGTTCTTTCACTTCATCAAATTCTAATGGGGAATGAGTAAAATGTTACCAGACTTATTTGGTATCTCATTCTTTCTGTCATTCTTTTGCAACCTAGAGTATTATCAGATCATAGGAAAACACTGACCAAAGTGTACAGGCTGAAAAGCCTCGTGTTGAACACCTATGTGCTTACTAGGGATGATTAGGACCTGCAAATCCTGCTTTTTTTTTTACAAGAACTGTAGGATGTTCATCATCTCTGAAGATGGCCTCATTGTTCATATATGGATCTCGATGACAATTTTAAGGGACCATTAAATCTCTTCTCTAGAAGAGCAAGAAGCTTGACTTAAGAGTAAGATCAAGGGAGGCAGAATTGAAATAGCACCTTAAAGGTAAATATTTCTAATTCCCATGAAGGACAATCTTACAGTTCTGGAATTCTAACAAATATATACAATGTTTTCTGAAAATAATAAAATGGGAGGCATAGTAAAACAAAACCAATATAATTGTGAACTATCTATCTCAGAAGCTGAAAAGTAACAGTATCACTTGTGGTCTGGAAAACTAAAGGGAATGAAACTGATTTTCTAATTATTATCTTTGCAAAAATCTTAATGAAATATAAAGAAATATGCAAGGGATTCTGCAACAAATACACTAAATTAATGCAAAGGAAAAATACATGAAAGGTGTTATTTCTCCAGTAAACAGTACATGTCAGGAAATGAGGATTAAGTGATATGCCTTGTATCTTACTTTTTATGAGTATCAGTGCAATTTTAATATCCAGTTTCAATTCATATGCTACAAATAATCTGATTTTTTTGGGGGTGGGGAGGGAAATGAAGCATGATTAACCATTACCTAATGTTCAGATTGACTTCTCGAAACACCTTCTCCTTAAATGGAAATAATGAAACAGAAGACTAAGACTAACAGGAGGCAAGTGATTGTGAATCTTTTAAGAAACAAGTCTATTAAACATAAATCTTTCTGATACTCGGTCCTCTTATAAAAAGAGGATATGGGCAATTATTAAAAACTCTGTAGTAATTGATAAGAATAGTAATTGTTTAGCAGAGTGAAAGGCTCAAATGTATTTTATTATTCACCTCTCTGTTATTAGACCCAGGCTTCTGAGGTGGAAGTGCAACAACTTAGAGTGACACCTAGCACCTTTAGAATGAAAACTGGGGCTTTTGCCCCTCTTTCTCTCTATATTAGCTCCTGAAAAACCTTCAGAGTTGTATGTAACTCAACAGACCCCAGCATTGTAAGATGGAATAGATAGTCCATTAGCCATGTATAGAATAGCGAGAGTCTCTTAAGCCCATAGTTCCTTGTTGACCTTCAAAAGCTTTGTAGAAGAATATGAAAGGCAGAGAGAGGCGCAAACATTGTATTTAGTGTAGATTCTTTCACTGCCTTATCCTATCTTTCCCTGTAAAGAATTTGCTGTTGCTGTTGTCTAGCCAACAATATTTTAACTAGGATCTGGCAAGGACATGCCTGAACTCTTTTCACTTAGAGTCATGTTTCATAAAATGTGAACTTAGAAGTGTAGTGTACGTATATAATTTTTTTTTAATATTTATTTTCCGAATATCCTTGTATTTTTCCAGTATTATTTTTGTGTAATGTAAGGGTCTCTTGTACTCTAACTGCTTATTTAGTAGTCAAAGGAAACTGTATTCTGTTTCTAAACACAACATTTCTACACTGTCTGTATTTCAGTGCAATACTTCTGGCTTTAGCTGCTTCAAGTCTGTTGAAATATATTTTTAGAAGTTGAAAAAGAAATGTAGTTTTACCAAGATTTAGCAAACATTTTTAAGTTGGTACTGCAGCATGTTTTCTTATAGATATCAGTGATCAAATGCTTTGTACTTATGGAAAGAAAAAAGGACTCATACTAATGAATCCCTGCATACAAGGATTCAAACTACTTCATTTCCTGTTTTCAACCCTTACTGTAAATCTGGATTTATCTCCTAAAGGATATCAGAGTTAATGGTACTTGAGTTTGATGGATATCTCAACTGGAGAACAACTATTCTTCCTTTTCTCACCTGTTTCTCACCTGTTGCATGTTTTTGTAACATCTTTCCTCATAAAATATTGAAATAACATATGTTAGGACAGATCTCCTTAATGTTGTTGGTTTTTTACTTTTCAGGACATTCTGAGATACTATCCAGCTTTACTAGCATATTATATTCTTAATTTATGCATGGAACTCCAATTAGCATAACTGGGAGTTGCATACTAAGTACAGGAGAGAAAATAAACCATTACAATACAACACCAACTTTCTAAATGACATGAACCTTGGCAGATATGAGGTAAAATGTTAAGCTACAGAGAAAACTTTTGCTGATTATGGTGTAAATTTTCCTTATTTGTTTAGTAAATCAGTCTTTTAGCTTTTAGTTATTTGTTTCTCAGATGCCCTGTCCAACTCCCTTGCTGTGGGCAGTGACTTCTTTCACTAGACCAGGTTGCTCAAAGTCCTGTCAAACCTGGCCTTGAACACTTCCAAGGATGGGGCATCCACAACCTCTCTGGGCAGCCTGTTTCAGTGCCTCACCGCCCTCACAGGGAAGAACTTCTTCCTTAAGTCCAATCTAAAGCTGCCCTCTTTCAGTTTAAAGGCATTACCCCTTGTCCTGTCACTACAGGCCTTGGTAAAAAGAAGAAGGAAAAGGAATGCAGGAAAAGCTAACTCCTGCCTTTTACCAGGAGTGCAGAACCATCACCTGTTCTGCTTGGCACCAGGAAACAGAGGCCTCCTCACCCTGGCGTGGGTTGCATTAGGGTCTGCACTCTCTTCAGAGCCACGCCAAACCTAGACTTTGCTACTGTTTTAAAGGTGTGAAATCCCTTGAGGGAACCAGAGCTAAAGAGTGTTGACTTTTACAATCTTCATAATAGAGATTATACATAGTGCCTAGTCTTAGTGGTAATAGATGGTAGCGTGCTTTTGCTTCTTTCTGCATACTCTGCAAGGTTAAGGTCATACAGAGGTAAATCATAATAAACAAAGGGTTCTGTAATGGAAAACAGTGGTCTAAGTGAGATTTTTAAAAAGGCAGGAAATCCTGAACTATGGTTCCTGCTCTACATGCATTTCTCTGTCCCTCTGATCAAGTCAATTTGCTCTCACTTCATCAAACCAAGGCCACAGATTTCTAGAAACTTGTTCTTTTTGAGAAAGCAAGGAAAACAAATAACTTAGAGAGAACTGGGATAGTCTCCCAGCAAATGGGAGTGCTCAGCAAAATAGATCTCATGATTCAGATTTCTGTTTTCCATTGCTGTTGGATAAATTTGTTATGAAAATGAATTCCCTGGTAAAAAGTTGTTGAGTGGTATGTATCATCCTGTATTTGCTCCCTCTTCACTCAGGCATCCTGACTGTATGGGTGTATCTTCCATACATCTGCTAAGCACGTGCTGTAGCACCTCTGTTTTGCTAAACATGATCTACCCGACCTTGTAAGGTATGACAATTAGCTATATTTTCATAGACATGTATTTAAGCAGTTTGCATGGAAGTATGTAAATAGGTAAATTTTGCTCTTGTACCCTTAATCTAACAGATTAAAGATACGGAAACACACTGTTAAAAGAAGAAAGCTGTATGGTCATACTTTAAGGCACTAGGAAATTGCAAAGTGGTAGCAACAGAATCAGGGGTTGTCACCTGTTCAAATTTTATTCAACAGAAAAGGTAACAGAGGAAAGTCTATACTGTAAGAAGCTGATGTCAGAGACGTTATCAGATATATATATATAAATATGAAAAGCAAAAACTGTTGTAATTTGAATATTGCTCTAAGCATATCCAGAATGGCAACAATGGTCACAAGCAACAGGAGAGTCAGAAGATTTATTTGTGACAACAGCCCCAAATCCCAGAAGACAAAGAAGCAATGAACATAATTCAATCATATTTTTTGGTAAGGTCTCAGACAGGAGATATCTAGCAAATCTGGGCTGGCCATTCCTCAAGATGTAGCACAACCAGAAACACCTCCAATATCTGACAGCATTTTATGTGTTTATGAGGGTATTAGTAGGTCTACATAATGACACTAGACACTGCAGGTGCTACTTGAAATCCACTTTTAGCTTAGTTATTATGATGTTTCAAAGCATCTGTAAGTCTGTGTTATGCTGATATTGATTCTTAATTCTTAAGTTTATTTAGGAAAGGAGGATGTGAGGAAATGAATCTGTAAGATATTCTTTCTGAGGCAATTAGGGCTGGTTGTTTCCTGGTGTAGAAGCTGCTGTTTCACAGAATATCGATCAGCTGGAACTAGATAAAGCAGAACTGATGACTAAATAATATATACAGATTTAATATATATGAAAATATATAGTCACAATATGTGGACTAGGTAGAACACAAAAGCAGCCATTGAGCTTCTGCAGAAACTTGAATCTTCATTCAGCTGCAGATCCTCGCTTTCATAACTCTAACACCCTGTAACAGTTTACAGCATGGTTTACAGCTGTATTTTCAGTGCAATGCTAGGTACTCACACCTATTTTTGATTCATATGACTGAAATGTGTATAACTATGAGCATGTATGTTAAATGTCAGGCCATAATTCTCTTCCTCAGTCTCTTTATTTGTATCATCAACAAATAGGATTTCCTTACTTAATTCACAACCATTTTATAAATCTTAGCAAAATGCTGACAAACCACCAGGAAGATGAAAATCACCACAAATTTTAACCCTGCATCAATTGCAAGTGTGAAATGTGTACAATTTGTAAAAAATTAGAAATAAATAAATATTCCTGAAATTAATATACAGGTACAACTACACACAAAAGTAATGGCTCTTTGTTTAGTAACAGGCTTGTTCTTTCCCCAAATTCTTTGCTCACTGGTGATTCACCTAACATCTTTGCAAAACTGCTCCCCAGTGTGTTCTAAAAATCAGTGACTATAATAACCAAGAATTAAATTAGTGCAGGAAAAAGTCTATCTTTTAATTACGCAGGAAAAGAATCATAATAAAACCTGAATATTTTTCTACTTCTCAGATGTTTGTTAACCCAACAGTGCTGAAACATTTTAAAAAAGAAAAACGAACACTTATTCTGATTTAACAGTGTAATTTTATTGACTACCAAAGAGCTACTCCTGATTTATACCACAGAGATCAAAATCAGACCCAGTTCCTCTATAATATTCTTCCTAACATATCCTGTATGGATAAAAATCTAAGAAGTAAGATTATGGGGATTTATTCACGCATATTTGGCAGCCTTTTTGTATTTATTGGTCTAGCAGATACCAGTTGAATTTGGTGCCTTTTTGCTAAAGAGTCAAATAAGTTATTTGCTGTATGAATAAGTATTTGATGGCAGATCAGACAAAGATAAGGCATGAGGTATGAGTTTGCAGATGCAATAAAATGACTAAAAGGCCAATTTACCCCTCATGTAACATTGCTGAAGTCAATGAATTTGATCTTTATGTTGAAAATCCAATTTCACACTTAAATAGATTATTTATATCAGAATTGTTTGTTTTTTGTTTAGTACTGGCTTTTGTAAGAATACCCTGTAGGATGAGACCAATTAGATATTCACTTGTAACTTTTACACATGCAACACACAGTCTGTTTTTTCCAAATATATCACCCCAACTCATGTCAAGGAAATTCCAATGTACTTGCACAGTACATATAATTAGTGATCATTAGTCCAATTACTGAACATTAGGGTTTTAAATGAGATATGACACTTGAGCTAGAGAGAATTCAGAGAAATCAAAAAGCTGCACTGATGTCAGGAACCGTGAGGAAATATAGTTCTGAAAACGGCAAAACCACAGGATCACCAAAACAAAGCAGGGGAAAATTCAACTCAGCCAAAGGCTAGAGGAAAAACTCTTAGAGCAAAGAACAGTGAGCTGTTCCGTAATATAAAACAGTGAGTGGGATAAGGCAGGCTGGTGCATACAGGTCAGCAAGATTTAGGTAACAAGGATGTGCAAGTAGGCAGAAAGAGCACATTTTAGTGATGCAACAACAATCCCAGAGGTACATTAATGAGCCAAAAGCAAGTGGGGAAATGGGTACAGAAAGAAAGTGGACAGTCTTTCCGTCTTCTGCACCTGGGCTCTGAGCCACAGCGGAAGCTGTGAGCAGCTGCAAGTCAGTGTTCCCATCTCTAGATTCTCAGTCTCCGACACTCCTGTCAATAAAGTCTTCGGCTTCTTTCTTCATTAAATATTGCATACGTTTCACCCTGCTGTTCAAACTGCTCCTGTAGCTATTCCTTCTTGAACATCCTTAGACTGTTTCTCCCTAAACGCTTTCAACTAGAGAGTCCTTGTGGGACAACAGGCGAAACACATAGTTTGAATTTGTTCCAGCACTTTTAGAGATGCAGGATTCAGAGGTATCACCCATAGCAATTCATACCTCTTTTGTAACTTCCGATGTTTACATATTTTAATCAGAGGTGGTCAAAATATTTCAAATGAAGAGTGAAGATTTAGGGCGCCAGTACTCATCTTTCTATACACTCAAAATTTTTCTGGCATTCTTCATTTTCCACAGTTCTTTATCAAATCTGGTTTGGATTGGTCTTACGTCTAAACAGTAACCTATTTCAGAGTGCTGGGACATTATTCAAAATGGAATAAGGTCTCTAGAGGGCAGGTAAGTTTTTCTTGTGGTGCGAAGAAATTGCTTCTTGTGTGCAATCTGCATTTGTAAAAAGATACCTTATTAAAAACCTTCATTACCCACCAACGTCAGAAACACCTGGTTTCCTGGAGAAGGTGAGCCTTCATCGTTTTGAAAAGTTCCAAGAGATAAAGTTACGTTCATCCTGCTTTGCAATGTTTGGAAGCTTACCACCTGCCAAATAAGAAGTTGTGTTACCACATACGCTATTCAATGGTTTCGATTTATCTGATTTCCAATGCAGCATCAGAGTTTTTTCCACCTGGGAAATACTTGAGGTTTAGATTGGGATTGTAGAAGTCAGTTGTCCAAACCCACGCAAGTGTCTGGGTTCCCTCTGTAGTCAGTGGAGAGAAAGAGGAACCTCCAGGTGGTAATTCATTCTAAAATATGATTTACCAAAGCATCTTTGAAGTCCATGTTAATCATATTGATAAATGTAGACTAATCCATATGTCTGTTGATTTCTTTGAAGAAATCTAGGAGCATTGACTTCCAACTACGAAACAGGTATTGACTCTTCTTCATATTTATCCACACTAAGTCTCCTCTTTGCTATGACTTGAAGCAATTTACTGGCTTGGAGTCAGATAGCCTGTATTCTCAAGTGTCCCCTGAAACCTTCAAAATTGTCTGCACATTTGTAACTTCTCTCCCACCAAGGAAATTTAAGCAGCAGTTTGAACAACACAGTTAGCTTAACTTAAAGTTACTAATCTAGCAATTTCACATTTGTGCTCATTTAAAAATTTAGAATTAATATCTTTATCACAAAATGCATGAAGCTTGAAGTTTCATTTCCTGATGTGGAACCCTTATTCCTATTAATCTTTTTGCATTTCCTCCTTGCCTCTATAGATCATGTTGTTCTCATTGGAAACTGAAACATTTGTTTAATTTAGGGGCCCTACCTGGATTATTTTTAATCCTGACTACATCCTAATTAATTAACAATGCTGCATCTTCTTTAGCTGCTCTCTTTCTACATGGCTACACATCAAATATTTGGTTTAACTTTCTAATTAAGCAACAGTGCAAAGAATTTTGAAAAGTTTTATTTTATCCCTATCTGGCTTTTTCCAGTGAGTTCCTTCTTCTACTCTCCCTGGGCTGATTGTACCTTCCCAATATCCCATTTTAGGTGATTGCTTCCCTAACATGGTCTTGCACATTGCAACACGAGGATTTCTTTTTGTTTGGGGCAGACACGACCATGTCTCCACCTTTGATGTAAAGCATTCCGTTTGATGATGTCTGCACAACTTGCCAGATTTCTAATGACTTAAATTTCTGTATGTCTAAAGGAATGCCTAAAGGTGGCCTGGCAGGGAAACCACCTTTTGCCTGAGAACATACCCATCTGCAAACAGTCTGGTGTTCCCTTCATGCAGTTCCAGTTGCTTTGAAATCCACGTAAAAACTGATGTCATCTTGAAAACAGAAAACCGAGAGACAGAGGGTATGAAAAACATGTATAATTAGCAGGGAAATTAACTTAATGCTAAGAGGCAACAGGTGCCTAATCGAGCATCCAAGCAATCTCCTCATTTTTATATCTTTGGGGGTTTTTTGCTTGTTAACTGACAGATGAGAGGTAATGATGATACTGATGAAAAAGCAGCAGTTAAAAAACCTGAGGAAATCCCATGAATAAGCAAGAAACAGCCAAAAGACTGGCAAGCCTGCTCTCAGCAGCAATCAGAGAAGGATCTACGTTGATAAGCAAAAAAAAAAGGAGAGAAAGGCACCATCTGTCTTTATCCTTCCCACAGAAAGGTCAGACTCTTCTTTTGCTCTGGAAATTCCCAGCCAGCCACACACCAGGGCTGGGAGACCCCAGAGTGAGGGTCCTGGGAAATGGCACGTCCAGGCAAGCAGCTTCCCAAGGTAAGGCTTTTTTCCTTCATCATATCCAACATTTTAGGGCCAAATCCATACTCAAAAGAGAGGCATCTGTAGAGGCAGCTGCTCTAGTCCCATGGCAATGTTAGGAAGAGAGCGCTTTGTCCAGTCTTTCAGTTTTTTCTTCCATTTCATACTCCTTGCCTCCCTAACCCCTGAAAAGCACAAGCACTCTGGGGAGGTAAAGGCTTCTTGATTTCAGGAAAAGTGCAGCAATGTTTCTCCCAAGGATGTATGTTGGTTTAGACTTGAAACAAGGTAAGTTTTTTCAAGCCATTCAAAACATTTATAGCCATTGCACTTCTTCCACACCCCAAGTTTTGCATTCTTTGCAGAGTACCCTTATTTGTCATGTAATGATTTCGGAGCTGTTAAATCTTTACATTATCCCAACAACATGTCAATTAAGGGAGGCATTTTATACAGATTACAAAGATTTGTCTGAGGTGGCCACAGCTTTGTTAAAGCTGTTTTGTGGACATCTTCATAATTAATGGAAAAATCATTAGGAATTCAGTCTTTATTAACCCCTGTAGCTGCAGGGGCCCATTTCATCTTAATTGCATTCATTTGGCACTGGCAGTATTATACAGCATAATCACTAATAAATGATCTTTTAATTTGTACCAATCAAGAGAGCTTGCTTTCATGCCAATATTCCTGTTTCATTGATGTTGACCTGTCTTGATTTTTGATCGTTTGAACTTAAGATGATTTACTGGAAAATCAATATCAATACCAAATCTGCCGTATTCATACATCTGTGGTTAAGTTCAATTTGACTGTATTTTGATTGAAATAAGTAGTGCTTGATTATCCATTCAGATTTTATGAAATAATCAGGTTGGGAAATCTAGTCCTGTATTCTTATTCAAAGGCAAATAATTAGAAACTGTAGGAAAACTGCAGAGCTGGGACAGCATTAGAAGTAACACTTCAGATCCCACTAATTAACCAACTTTGTCTGTAATCTCCTAAAGGCCTCCACCAATAGAGTAATATGCTATTACCCATTTAGCAGGGCCAACAGGGGCTTTGGCTACACTTGTTAATAAGAAAATCTGAGACAGTTTCTCTCATTATACCCCGTCAGCACTGTCTCTGCAGTATAAAATAGCCATCATTGTTCTGTTGGTCAGTTAACCAGAAACCAGACTACTGTAAAAAAATACTTTACAGCTAATTGAAAATGACTGAAACATTCCCTTATCAACCAGTTTCTTTGTGCTATTTGAAGAAAATATAAATGTTGGTGAGGGAGGGAAAACACAAAGTTCAGTCTTTTTAATTAATACCCCCTACTTGAACTAGAATTACTGACTTAGCTAAAGACAAAAAACCCTTACAGCTATTACTTCAACCTCTTGGTTATGAATTAAAAGGAAAAAAAAATACATGATATCTTTCCTAATATTGTAGCATTTACTCCCCAAGTACTGAATTAATTTATTGAAAATTTACAAGTAAATCTGTTAATTACTATGAGCAATATGGGTCTTGTTTAAACTATTACTGCACTGTTACACTGTGATATGGCTCCACTACTGGCTGTGAAATAAATAAATAATGTAGCTTATTCTGAGGTGGGAGGGAGTGAGCTGGAGCAGTACAGCTGCATTACAGTAGGATCTGTAAGGGTTCCTCCTGTTCTTGTGTCACTGCCTCAACCCTCACTGTTTTGCCCGCAGATACTGTAGAGGACTGACCTCAAGTCTTTGGTGATTTGGGGCAACAGGGTCTGGAACAACCTCCAATGGCAAAAGGGGGATAAAGTTGAGCATGTGTGTGTGCACATACAAGTTAGATGACATTTCATTTTACGTCACTCCAATTTTCAGAGCAAATATTATAAATCCATTAAATGAATAAGCAAGATTAAACAACTGATCTCCAGTTGTTGAGATGCGTACATGAAGGAAGCAAATAAAACAGTTTTAGCACTGCCATGCAGTGACATCGCACAGGAGACTCTCCAGGTTTGGGGGACAGAGAGGGACGCAGAAAACACTTTAATCTGAAACTACAAGCATGAAATTGCTTACATTAAGCTTGACTTCCAAATTATTGTGTAACATTATCAAAAGGCATTCTTAAGGCTGTTTTGGTACCCTAAATGTACATTACCATACCTAAACAAATTTAAAATTAATAATGACTGCCGCTGATGTATAATGCCTGTTTAAGTTACTGTGGGATTTCTGTTTTTTACAGGAGTTCTGTGAAGTCATCTGTCCTGAAAGATGGATCAGTATTCTCACCTCTAAAATCATTATACCAGAGCTACTTATTTGGGAATTTTGACAAATGGATATTTATAATAGCAGCAATTTGGCAATTCTTGCTGCTGAGCAGGTTACCTGAGACCCTCACAAAGAATGCTTTATGTACAGGTTCCAGAAAAACCGCTTGCCTTATCTCTGTACAGGACAGAAGACAGTATTCACTCCAATAATTAATTATTCACATTCCACTGTATTAATAGAAACACACCAAACTTATTAAACCAAAATAACAGGGGGTTGGAACAGAAAACACCTTTACCAATAAATGCCATAGCTCACTATTGCTAACACCTTCAGATTCCTAACTCTTCAAGTTTTTCTGCTGCTTCTACACTGACAACTCTGATTTCCCTTCAAGGGTGGGGTGGGTAGGGGTTTTTTTCATTTTATGGCCATGTTTTTTCAAAATTAGAGCAATACTGCCTCTAGTGCAGTCCACCTTTATGCACTAATCTTTATCCAGCTGCTTTTATTTATCTTGTTTGGACTCTGAAGAACTGATTTCTCCAGTTAACTTCAAATGTACTGAGTTACTTTGCTTTTTTTGGTCTAAAAGTTATAGTTTGTCACTCTCCTGTCTTTCAATGCCCACCTTAGTGGAAATCCCAGACTCTTGCTAATATTTTAATACATTATTTTAATAACATGGATTTAAAAACTTTACTTGCCTGCTGACAGTCTTCTGGGTAAACAGTAATGCATAAATAGAGTGTATCACCACATATTTTATATTTTCGTATATAATCTCATGGCAAGGACTATACATGCACACAGATTCCTTGGCTATTATGACATTTATTACCATGTGTTATGCGATTGGACATATGTTATTCTGATTAAGACTATTAATGGTTTTCTTCAAGATTTTTTTCCAGCAATGAATATACACATACACAAAATTCCCTTGAAATCTTAACTTTTCTTATCAGAGAAGTCTCTAATACTTCCCTTTAAAAGAATTTGTAGGGTATGTATTCTCTTTTCTAGTCATTCAAGAGAAAAAAAATCTCTTGTCCTAAGGAATCACATGCTATTTATTGTATAGTTCTACATAAAATTTTATTTGATTTTGTCCTTCATGTTATAAAGTCTTTCCTGGGAAAGGCTTAATAAAGACTCAAGATAGAATTTGAAGAACTGAATGAAAAGAAGAATATCTTCCATACCACCCTCTGCATGAAGGTTGCTTGTAGCTTTCTGGGTGAGCTTGGGGCCTCACAGGACTAACCCCTAAAAATTATCTTGACATAAATAAGAGCAATGAAAGACTTTTGAACTCTAGGACAATTTTTAAGTTGGATTTAATTTTAATAAGATGGAAAGTTAATAAAAGAAGCAGAGTGGTTTTATTCACCAGCATATGCCTCTACTACTTGACTAGAGAACAGCCACTGCACATCCCATCAGAATGATACCAGCCCTTTTGCCTCAAATCCTCACTAGCCATGCCAATTTTTTGTGTGTTTATTATTCTCATCATGGATGAGTACTTATGTCTGTTCTGAATTTGTTCTCCTTTAATTTCCATTTATGTTCCTCTTGTCCTATCTTCTTGTGCTGGTCTGAAAATAGCAGCTCATGTTGACATTATCTGTTCCATTTAAAATTTTAAATACTTCAATTAGATCACCTCTTAAGTGATTTTTCTTTCTAGACTTCATAGATTTAGATGTTCAGCTTGTCCTCAGAACTTATACTTTCAACCTTGCCACCTTTTCAAGAACAGCAATATCACATCTATAATATATATCAAAGGTAACATTGTGCAGCTTGAATGTTGTCTCTAACTTTCTTAAACATATATATTCTGCTGCCCTGGCTAACTGTCCTAGATAGCATGTCTTTGGAATCACTTCTTAAAGGTTCTTGTCAAAGTCAGCTGCATTGGTTATATTCTATTTGCCTTT
Organism: Harpia harpyja; assembly: GCF_026419915.1. NCBI lineage: Eukaryota > Metazoa > Chordata > Aves > Accipitriformes > Accipitridae > Harpia > Harpia harpyja. The sequence continues at coordinate 15,638,948 of NC_068942.1, read as the reverse complement.
AAATGTGTTTTATATTTCTGAGACCAGAGCTCGGCAATTTTTTTTTTAACATTAGTTCTTATAATCATGTAAATACCCATTTAGTGGAAGGAGCAAAATTTTTTAAATTTAACTTTAATGTTATTCATTACTATTTATCCTCTATATTTGGAATTGCCTTTCTTAATATGCTTTATTTTTATAGAAATCTAACAATTTTTAATTTGTGGTTGTTAGACTTGTAGTTACGCACTTTCACATTCTTCCCATGCTATTTCCAATTCAGATACAAGTCCCCCAGTAAAGTACTGCTACAGGCACATTTTCAGATTTTATAGCAAATAGTTTATGCAGAACATAATTTGTAAAAATACTGTAATAAATTAGAGGGCTTATTACAGAGTGCTATTTCCATTTCAATATCCAACCAGCAGAGGACTGCTTAATCTCCATAGTGTAGGAAAGATTCAGAAAGAGCATGGAAATTGTCCAAGGACAGCAACTTGGCTGTGGAGAAAATATCAAATAGAAGGTAAGTCAAGTGAAGTTTTCTTTCTTTGGTGTGCTGTAATCATGAACATGTGCCTCAGATGCTTGTATCTTTTTTTTCCTGGCACCCCTACTGAAAAAAAGAAATCTTACCTGAAGTGTGTGTATGTCCTTGGAGACTGTCTAAGGACTAGAACATGAAACATCCATTGTCTGGAGCTTCTAAGGTGCCTGCTTATGGCTTCCTGCTACACTGATGCAAGCAAATATCCAGGGTGTTGTTACCCTACAGCTCTCAGGGAAGCACTCTCTGGCAGGGTCTTGTACCTAAGGAATAGTTAATGGAAAGGAATTTCTGGAATAGAAAGATGAGGAAGGAAGAGCTGGAGAGCTGGGAGATGGGAATTTTGCATCAGGTTGGCCCCGGACCTTCTGTGTGACTTTGACAAGTGACTGTGATGAGATGGGGCGTAGGAAATCATGGAAGCTTTACCACTGACTTCAACGAAAGGAGGATCTGATTTAGTTACAGCCGACTCCTCATTTTCTCATCTGTCAAACAGGATAATTACCTTTAGTTAATTCTCTGGTGAGCTACAAAAAGGACAATGAATTTCTGCAATAGGAGCTGTTATGAAACACAGCACCTTAGAAAGATACCTGAGCTGGCTCTGAGCAAAGCAGCTCTGGAGCTGGCAGCACGGCAGCCTCATCAGCTGAGACATGCGGTTCATTAGCACAGATGGAATGCCTCACTAATGACTTTGACTGTTTCCTGGAGCTCAGCTGGTTTCTTCGGAGAGTTTTGCCATGCTTCATAGACATACCAGCTTCCCAAGACCTAGCATAAGACCGGTTGCAGAGCGCTGCACTGCACAATGTAGGCACATATGTCTAATCCTCAGGTGCAGTCATGGCATGGGTGGAACAGAGTCTGAAACGGGTCAAAAAGGCTCAGGACCTTCAATCACCCACAGTGAACCTCCAACCCATATCCCAGTTTAGAGGAATCCTGAATATCAGTAACCTTTTCCTAGCTGACTTGGGTCGGTTGGTAACTGAGTCTGGTAGCCTTCCTTTCCCAGCATCCTGCTCCCTCCATAAGCTGGGTGAGGCACAGCACAGAGCCTGTCACGCAGCTCCATCACCACAATTTGTCTATATAAAAGCAAAAGATTCCATTTCTCAGTCTGGAGCTGCTCAGTAAAGCAGACTGAATGGAGACCAGAATCTGTCCCCTAAAATGTGTGGTTATTTTCTTCATCATTTAAACTAAATATGGAGACAGCCAGATTTACATGAAAATGAATTTTAAAAAGAGATAAAGTGTTCAAAAAGGAAAATATTGTTGTCATATAGTTCTGTTGTCTGCAAAATGGGTAAGAGATTTTGTTTCACATATCTCTTGTGACACTCCGCAAGACACAAGAAATGTATCGGATTTGTTTAAAAGTTGCAACCCTCTGATTTGGAAAAGTCTTTTAAAACTGTGTTTTAAAAAAAAGGAATCCCATCTTACAACTAGCCTTCACAGTGTGCTCTTGGGCACCCTTTTTGGCATTGTGCTGTCAGTGCATTTGATTTGCTATCTGCATGTGATGTTATGTGCCATATTGTCACAACTTAGGAAGAAGCAGTAAATTGAAGTCGAGTCCTCATTGGAATGAAACTCCCATTTTAAGAAGAAATTCAGATCTATTCAGTTTGACCTTGGAACTTGAATTAAATCTTTAGAAACTCAACTTTCTCGAGGGAAGTATGAGGTTTGTATGAGACTGGATATATTAAAAGCTCATACAGCTCTGGTATAGTGCACACGCCAGGGTGGTTAATTTTTAATTTAGAGGACAATGAGAAAATCAAAGGGTTTCACCTGAACTAATTTTCACTGAGTTAATTTGTTATACTCAAAGCTGGTTTATAAGCATTTAACAATCTATTAAAAGAAGTATTAAAAGCTCAGTTGTGATTTTTACTGAAACATTTTTGTATGTTTAACCTGATTTCTGAATGGAATTTTTATAGTTTGGGGTGGTATCATAAAAATGCACATAAGTCTAGGCTGGATTCCAATTTTGTATTGTAATAAGCAGCATTTTATGTATGGGTCTGTATGCATGTTCAACAAATCATTCAGAAAGAGAAATCAAGTGGATGTGGTTATTGAAGATGAGGATAGCATTTACCTGCTTGAAATTTGATGCATATAATACATAAGGGGATGTCCTTGCTTCAGTCATAAAACTAATCCATTTAGATTGTCAAGTCAGGGAGTTGGACACAATAGGTTTTTGCAAGACTACAGCGTGTCACCACCTGACTCTAGCAGAGCAGCACCCACACTGGAAAGCAAAGCCAGAACCCTTGCTTCTGCCCTACCTGCAGCAGAGTAAGACAATTACTAAATCCTCTCTCAGGACTGGGAAAATGAATTTGCCCTGCTTCCACACAGAGGCAACACCTGAGATTTTTAAAATGGCCAAATGTTTTGCTCCTGCTCGCTATCGTTGCTGAGTAAATGCTGACTTATCTTCATTAAATCTGCATGCAGCAAATCAATAAGAAGTTGGGGTGCTTGTTTGTAGAAGTAACGGAATCGTTTTGGCATGCTGTTAAGATGTTGATGACTCATTTTAGTGTGACTTCAGGAGTTGCCAAGAAATATTGCTAAATTAATCTAAGTCTGGCTAATGCAGAAATGATAGGTACACTGCAACCCGTGTGCCAGAGTAAAAGGGAAGGAAAATAAAAATCCCCCGGTGCCCACAATTCCTTACCTTGCAGTAAGCCATGGGGTTTAGGCTTAATTGCATTTTATGTCTGTGCTTTTCCAGGGGAAAAAAATGGACCAGAGTAATTGTCTCACAGTAAGGAATGCAGAAGGCTAACCCCAGAAGTTCCTCCATTTCTACAAAGTAGCATATGGCAAATGTACCATTTGTGATGTGCGATGGTTTGTGAGTGCTGCATTTTTGTGCCCTGGAGTGTAGGAACATGAAGGAAGGAAGAAGCTACCCACAATGACTGAGGAGGTGGGACAAGGTGGAAGTGGATGGGTTCAGTACAGGATGCACAGTATGTGCTTTTACAAGTTGGGGAAAGTCACACAGTAAGGCCAGCCTGCAAAAACACTGCTTAACAGCACTTTTTCAGGGCACATTCTCTTTTTTGGCTTTTAGGCGTATTGCAAGGTGGGAAACATATTTTATGGAGTCCCACCTGCAACATGGTGCTGAATAACACACCATGAAGCATGGATTCCTCTGCTAACTTGCAGAGAAACAACAGCGTGACCAGCATCACTGGCGAGCTCCATAATTCAAACCTTATTCTCAAAGGATCCCCTCTCCTGGGCACAGAGGGAGTTCAGCATTGGCAGCCCCTCTCCCTTGGATGCCAAAGAGCATCAGTGTATGCTAATTGTGGTAGTGTTTTCTTACGTGGACTTTTTTCTGACAGTCTCAAAAATGAAGCATCAGATGAGTGATACTGAACCAGGGACCTGGGAGCTGAAGTCTCTGAATTCTTTCAAACTAAGCTATACTCCTGAATTGCTGTTCCTCTTAAGAGAGTGATAATATACACACAAATGTGCAAATTAAAGTATCTGGGGTACCCTGGGACAAAAGAATTATTGTACAAATTATCTGTGACTTTTGAAGTTCACAATAATAGCCACAGGAGCAAAGTATTTTTAAAAGTACTGCAGAACTCCAGTAATTTATGCACCTCTCTTCTGAGAAGTTGTTGTTTTATATGATCATTTCCTATACATAATTAGCTTTTTCTTTTTTTGCTGATTCACCCATTTCCTCTTAAACCTTTCATGTGTGTGATTGAGAAGTGTCAGCTTGCACATGGAGGAGAGGGAAAGATATATTCAAGCTATACATCTGATCTATAAGTCTGATCTTTTAGTCAATAGAGGCAGTTTCTGGTCTTTGCTGCCCACAGGGGAAGGGGGAAAAAATTCACCGAAGCAACCAGTGATTTTTTTGATGGGAGAAAAGCCGGAAGGGGGTGGGGAAGGACACTGAGAATAGGAGCCTTTGTTCAGTGAAACAAATGTTAACACCAGAATACAGATAAAACTTTATGTATTATTAAAGAATACATTTTGCTGTTGGAAAAATGTAATGCAACCTGGAATCATTTATTCAAACTGGTAATTCTTTTCAAGTTGTTACATTACAAAAAGTCTTCACGTGTCTTGTGTCTGACTGAAAATATAAAACATTCTGTGGTAAAGGCAACTAATAAGAAGGACTAGATTTTCTTTAGCCTGAAAGCCACTGCAGAAAGAAATTACAAAAAAAAAAAAAAAACCCACCACATAATTTGATGGGAAAGGAGAAGGGGAAAAAAAGCAAAGATATTCTGATAGGTCATTTTTTTTTCATACATGAGCATTTAGTCTACCGTAATCTACCAGGACTGTCAAATTTGATTGAAAGATAATGCAAGATTTTTTTTCTTGCCACAATTTATAGCATGTATCCATTAGGAATAATTATGGTTGCATGATTTTGCTAGCTGTTATCTCTACAAGTGTTACTAATGGTTTTATCAATTACTCCCTGTCCAATAACTGCATGGTTGTAACCTAATTTAAAGACACTCTATCACTAGGCTGATTTGTGTAGTAGTAAATGACAGCATTTGAGACACCAGCCGAACGACTCACTTCAGTGACTTAGTTAGTCTCTAATAATTAACAATTAGTAGGTACCTAGGAAAAACTCAAGAGACTAGAGCTCCCATGTTTCCCTTTCTTATCTAAATACAAGAAGTTACCAAGACTGTCTCCTGTAAATATAACCCTGTAAACAAAATCTCCTTCTTCTGTGGCTGTTAGAAAATGTGCTTTGATAAAGGTTAACAGTCAAGGAATAAAACAGAACCGAACTTTGAGATCCATGGTTGTAAGACATACTGACAACCTAAGGAGGAGATACAGGATTATACTTTGTGGTTTTGCTGTTAGTGTTATAGTTCAAAAGCAAAGCCAGTGTGCTAAAAGGGGAATAGTGCTGGCAAAATTGTGTTATTTTCTTGAACTTTAGAGCAAAAATGCTGGATGTGCAAAAAGAAGCACTTCATTACAGATCATTAGTGAGGTTTTATGTACAGCTCAGAAAGGTATTGCCTGCTCAGAACAGACTGGAAAGAAGTCTGAAATCTATTTTAAATGAGTGTAAAAGACGGTATTCCTCCAAGGATGTTATCTCTGAGGATTTTAAAGAATTTTTCCATTAAAAAATCTCTCTTCCTAAATAAGACTTTGAACTTTATGTTTAAAGCAGGATCTTGTACTCCGCAAGTAACTATTTCTTTATAGGCACAAAGACATTTAAAATAACAGTGAGTGAACAGGGGTTGAGGTTTTTGCAGTGCACAGTCCTTTGCACAGTCCATTAGTATATTTGAATTTAGCTTGATGGGGCAAAATTGCCTGGAATAATTCATCATTTGGGTTATTGTGTCAGATCTTAGTACATCATCTCTTTCAGATTATCCAAGATCCCAAAGTAACAATCTTTCCCTAGGAGCCTTGAGGGTTGTATGTTTATAAAATGCTGCACTTTACCCACTCAACAGTCTGATGACATTTTCAGGCTTACATGCAAAACCAATATCTGCTATGAAGCTTGCACACTCTTCGTAGGAACATAGGAGCTGCCACACTGGATTAGATCAGCGATCCATCTAGCGTGGTCCCCTGTCTCTGACAGATGCCAAATCCCGGCTTCTTTAGAGGAAGGTGCGAGAAACCTTGTCAGAAAAAAACTGCAGAAACACCTGCCTGTAAAGGGAGTTACTCCTTAAACCCTTAGTAAGTGGCTGGTTTATGCCCTAAAGCATGACTGCATATATGCTTTAAAAAGTACAGGGGTTTTGTTATAATTACAGGAGCTGTCACTATCCTTATAATATTTGTATTACATTCTTGATCCCAAGGCTATGTCTAGATTCCACAGCACAGTCCCACTTTCCTGATCATTATCCAGGTTGAGGGCTGACCCAGACAGGCTGCAGTTCGCTTTTAGGCAATGTGGCTAAGTTTCTTTCTCTTGGGAACCAAGTCCTGGCTAGAGATTGGGGGAGATGGAGAACGTCTAGTTCCCAACCTGACACAGGCTCTCAGATCGCACAGTTTAAACATAGCCACAGAAACCAAATTGCAATTAATTAATTCAGTTGTGTTGGTTTGGGCATTTTTTAAGTCTCTTCTGTTGCGTGTGAATTTTCTTTCTTTTTTGTTGACCCCATGCTCTTGATTCTTAGAAAAAGTAAATAGATAGCCTCCTTTTTTCCTACTATACATTTGTTATCTTCGATACTCTTACCATTTTCTGCTATTCACCCCCACTCTAAAGCAAGCGATTTCAGTCCTTTTTTCTTTTTTTCTTCACCTACATTCATTTGTCTAAGCATTTTGTTGCCATTTGGAAGCTCTTTATTTTCTCAGATGCACTACACACAGTATGCTGAGAGTGTACCATTCATTTGTCTAATGCCATGAAAATAATTTTGGTTTTGTTCTCTGCCTCCAAATGCTTCCCTAATGTAAATATTATCTATTAATGCTAAATGACAAAATCCATGCCTCTGGTTTTAGCTTAATCTGATGGTGATATTCATCAGATAACAAAGCATTTGTCCATTCAGTAAGCTGATAAAACAATCTCAAATCGGGTTTACTAAAGCCAGAGATGATCTTCAAAATGTAGTTTTAACCTCACCCACCCTTCCTGGTTCATCTGCATATCCTTTTGAAAACTGCTCATTGAGTATCTGTAGCCCAAATGATGTCATCAGGCACAGCATGCAGCCACTACAAGTGGGACAATTATAATTTTTGTAGCTGATTAATCATCATGAAAAAGTAACAGTCAATTGACTCAATCATACATCCATGGTGATTAATCACACTTCACTTGTGTTTTTTCCAAGTATTTCACCGACAGTGCAGATGTTGGATGATTTTTCTCCTTGAGCCTTTTCCTTGGTCACAGATGTTAAGTAATCACCTTGTCCTGATACTTGACTTACCTAATTTTTTCTTCTGCAGGCCCTTAAAAACAAATGTGTTTCTTATGTAGAAAGAAAATGTTAAACTAGTTATTAATTTTTTTACAGGCTAATCAATATCTGAAATCACCACAATTCTTATCTGTAGTCATAGGTGTTTTCAACTGGCACATTACTCAAATTTTTTCTCATATACAACAGCAGGAGGACTAATAAAACACTGACAGAGTGTAGTTCCATGTACAGAGTGTAGTAGCAGAGTCCATCTTATGTTTAGATCACAGTTACAGCTCCTAATCCAAGTTCGTGAAAAGACTCACTTGATTGTAACTAATTGGCATACAGACATACAAACAAGCAAACAAGAATCTTCTGACACCAGAATATTGATGTTCATAGACACTCACATGGGCTGGTAGACTTCAGTCTTAACTTCGGTTAGAACAGTAAGGGAAATTGCTGAAACATCACAGCAGATGAAGATGTCTTAGTGTACTGCTAAAACCCTGGTAATGATATTTTCTATGGAGTTACATCTATACTGATGAAGCCATGAGCATCTACAACTGCTGTCTGCCCTATAACTATTACATTCTACTGCTTCATATCGTATGTGCATATACAGAGACGATTTTGGTTTTAGGAGTGCAAGTTGACTTTTAGGTGATTTTCAAAGACTTATTTCAGAGGACTCATTATAGATAAAATCTGTATAATATTTCCCAGGCTGCCCTCAATATTGCAAATGGAAATGTGTGGGGCAAATAAGGTGTTTACCTCAAATGATGCAACCCTCAGTGAGTCCATGTTTCACCCTTCAGAAAAAGCCAAAGATCCCCATTCTATTTAGCAAAAGGATTGTACCAACCTCTTTGCCCATCCTTAGATCACTGTTAAGATCAATGCATACACTGGAAATTGCTTTCATGAAAAGATGACACAGCTGCATTGAATTCTGCACTAGACTCCAGTCTTGATACTGTTAATAAAGAGCCTAAGGTTGGGTATAATTGTTAATACACTAATTCTAAAAATCCACTCAAATGTCACTTATAATCAGGATTTTCTACTGTGCTAGGACCCCTGGGGAAACCTTTGAAGCTGTGAATGGTGTACACGATGACAGGGATGAACATAAGAAGGTAGAAGGCCACTGATGCTGTTTAGCTTAGTTGTATAAAACTATCACGTATATAGAAGCTTAGAAATACTGGCAGCTAGGAAGATGGGAAAGCAAAGTGTGAGATGGAGAAAACACCCAGATGCAGAAGGAAAAGCTTTACACTAAACCCAGTTATTTCAAAGCATTAGGGGGAGAGGTGAAGAAACTGTATGGCTTGTAATTTACAGTGGAAGTACCAAGGCAGAAAAGACATTATAAAAGCATTTCATCGAGAAGATATCCATGACATGAAACTATTTAAAAAAAAATAAATCAAAAAAAACTTAGTTATTTTATTAGCAGTAGAGATGAACCTTACATCAGATGTGAAAAAGCAGGATGGCTGTGAAACCTTTAAAAGGAGAATGAGAGTAACAAAGTAACTTAATATGCAATATCAAAAAAACTCTGCATGGAAGTCAATGATTATACATTAATTGGGTTTTAAGTTTGTTAAAGCTGTGCACACTTATTGTCTCATTTTATCATATCTTTGATATTATCATGCATAACATTTTGAAATGTAACTTTGTGTACTTCCTCACAGTGCTTGTTGCACTTTATTTATGATTAGTGCTTGGGCTGGTGTGAAGTGAATGCATATCCCTCAATAATGAAGTACAGAAGAGTTGGGTGGATTTTTCAGAGTCACAAGGCCTGCTGTAAAAAAATCCCTCATGAATCTTTTACAGCTGTAAGTAGCCTGGCATTGGTAATAGCTCTACTACTATGGGAAGTTTGGCGGAAAACATTTTTTAAAAGCTCCTGAGAAAGAGACGATGTCAGGATTTATGTGTGGTGGTGCTGGGAACAGTTGTTTTCAGCAAGGGTAAGTTTTCTCAGTTTTTGTTTGGAAAAACTGACTGCCACAGATAATAGCAGCTTGCTCTGCTTCCTACTTGTAGTCAACACAGGGTTTTCTCACACTCCCACCTGACTCTATTTTTTGCACATCAGAGTATTTCATCTGAGCTGTAGGTTGCTCTCTCATTACTCACTTGCATGGATTTCTTTAATTATTCACGCTAAGTTTAATCATATGCTAAACATAGACAATTCTTCTCTGGGACTGTATCTCTCTTAAAGACAAGGACAGTAGTCTTTGTAAAATGGATGTGTCTTTTCCAGCGCCTGTGAGTACAAACCCAAATTTGCTAAGACATAAATCTTTATAAAAAAAAAGAAATCACACATGTGAAATAGAGAGGATTAGTAGCTAGGATGCCACACTGCCAGTATTGCTCCTGACCAGGTGTGGAAGCGGCTTTCTGTGGGGTTCTTTGGAGGGGCCAGGGGCCAGGCTGGGAGCTTCTGTCCCAAGCTCCCTCTTTAGTTAAGGTGCAGACCGCACAAGGGATTTCAAACCATTTTGCTGATGGCAGAAGATGGGGACAGCAAAGAGAGAAAGAAAATGATGCTGGAATTGCAGTCGGAGGAGGGAGAGGTGCCATCCTACTCTACAAAGGTGCAGGAAGAAAGAAAGAAGACATTGAGAAAAGCCAGGAGAGATGAGGTGAAGACTTATGAGGGCACGAGATTAGGACAGGAATGAGACAATTTGGGCAACTAGAACTAGTTAAACTGGGATTATGGGGCTGGGAAAAGAGATGAGGAGAAAAACGTGGTGAGAGGGGAACAGGAAAAGCCCTTGAGGTTGAGGAGAGGCTGAGGCCACAAGTGCCTATCCTCTTCTAAGGTTGAAATGTGAATGAGGTTTTCTGAATGCCATTGCTCCTCTCCTCTGGGTGAGTATATAGCTGTGAAACCTGCGACTTGTCCCCTCCTAGGAGAGGTGCTCTAGTGACCCAGGCCACGGGCAGTGGCAGTCCTTCAGCTCATGAAGCAAAGGGCTGAGTAGTGGGTCACTTTCCAGCCCTCCTAACGTCTGTGATACCCAGCAATGGGACCTTCTGCTGTAGGCTGAAAGGGGAGCAGGATTCAGTTCACGCCTAAGTGACAAAACAAAAAAGCAGCAGGATAGCTTGGGAAATGAAGCAAGTACTTACAAGCTTTCCAGAATGGGGTAAAACTGTACCTTCTCCCTCCTTCCTAGCTGTATCTCGTAACTTTAGGGGTGCTGTTGCATGCCTGAGGAGCCAATCTTGGAGCCAGGACCTCTGAGACCTGTGCAAGAGTGCCGAGCCTACCTTGTAATGAGGTGAGTGAATGAGCAGGGCCCAAGCGGTCTGTTTAGCAACAGTCTGTTGGTTAAAATTCTCACGTCCGTGCAGACTGTTTTCACTTTCGGCAGAACAGCATTTTCCAAAAAATGTGCTGATCAGCTCTAATTATCAAGGTTACAAACTGAATCACTCAAAAGGTAAGAAATGCCAGAATCCGTGCTGCCTGGGTAACCTTAATGCTCGCATGCACACCCCCTTGTACATGCATTATGATACAGTCTTTAATTATCTGATTGCTTGTTATTTTTTCCCCTGTATCATTGGAGGCATGGGATGCACCTGCAGCAGGGATGAATCAGAGTTAAGTAATGAAGGTGGTTGCTCTCCTTAGACATCCTGTTTTAGCTGGTGCAAAGATGTGTAGGCTGAAGTAGAGACAGCAGGAAAAGAAAGGGTAAGGCATGAATTATGGCAAAAAATGCTGTCCAGGAGACCTAATTCTATCCAAGCCTCTGCCACACGATTCCTTCAAGGTGCTGGTCAAGGCACTTTGGACAGGTGATCCTTTAGGGGAGATCCAAACTGCTCTGAAAAGCAATGTCTCCGAGGGAGGTGAAGGAGATTTGTGAAGTTGGGGAATACCACCTTTATTTTATGCTTTCTGGGTACCTCAGTTTAGACCTTGGCTTTTGATTTACAGAGCTTTGGAGCAGTCACACCTGCAACCAAAATCAATAACGGGAGCTGTACTTTGACTGAATAAAGTATTGTACAGTGCAATGCTAACATCTCTGGAGGAAAAAAAACCAAACACAGATCCTAAACACTGCTAGCTGGGAACACAGAGTTAATGGAAAAACTGGACCTTCATCTCCCTATACCCTGATTTTCCACCTAGACAATGTGAATAATAATCATACCCCTCACACGCCAAGAATATAATGAAAACAAATGTAATGTATATCTGAGAAGCATTCAGACTGTAAAATAAAAAGCCACAAGGAAATTAATAGTTTTGTCTTCAGAGCACAGGTTTTGAAGCGAGTGATAAATAAGGCACAAAGCCAAGAAAAACAACTAGGAGGTGCCAGATAGCTAAATAGCAAGGTGCTCATTACACGGCAATGATGCACACTGCGCCCTGAAGGAGGAAGGGATCCCAGGGAAAAAATAATAGTATCTTTTTAGCGAACTGAAAATTGTATCATCAGAAGACATGGATAGAGAGGTGATGGCCAGTGTTTGATGACACAGTAAATCTGCTTTAACGTTTCCTAGAACTGGGAAATAAACACAGCACCACAATGAAAATGCTGATCCAGTTTGAACTCCTTCTGCCAAACCAAAATTTTAACAAATTTTGGGGAAACAAATTGTCACAAATTTTCAGTTCATACACTCAGGCTTTAGGCCTGACCAAGTATTATTCTTTTCCTGAAGGCAACATGGAAACATAGGACTGACACAAGCTTGGCACTGGGTGCTCTACCTAGTTTAACATTAATATTACTTGATTTGGATCAAGTTTGAACTGCTAGGTGTACATATATTGCAATGTTAATGCCTCTGGGGGGAAAACCCAACACAGCTCCTAAATGTTACCTTGCCTTTGGGTACTCGATTTTGTAAACTTAACAAAGTTTTCAGACCTGTCCTCCGCTCTTTTGTCTGTTATATGGAGGTTGTGCTGAGCTGCTTGCAAGAGTCCCTAGCACACAAGAAGCAAAATTTATGTACTTGCACCAATGCATTCAGCAGATAGCTTCATTCATTATCTATTAAAAATTATCTATACATACGATTTATATTCTCAAACATAAAGTCAACTTTTTTATAGTATTTCAATTGTATTACTATTTAGATTTTGTCTGGTGTCTAAAATAAGCCCATAAGGATAAAAAATTCGCCTTATATAAACCAAATCCATTTTTAACTTAGCTTTAAAAAAAATTGTATACTGCAAAATAGATTGCAAAATTCCAAAATAACTTTATTGTGCTACAGCTGTAGTTCAGTAATTATTTTTTCCTAGTATAAGAAATTTTGAAAAACTTTCAAGATACAATTTTATTTTTCTCTGCTGATGGCTCTTTTTGGAGACATAGATCTCTTCTTTTTGCCTGCTGAGAACATCCATTATTCTGAATACGCCTTCTGATCAGAAACTACTTGAATGTGGGGTTTTTTCCAGAAATATTAACACATTTTTTTTTAATTTTCACTTTTGCAGATAGCCAGACTTACAGCAGTAGAAATCTGAAAACAACATTCATTGTTATTCTTGATCAAAATCTTCAGTTTTCTCTTTTTGTCAAGTTCAAAATTTTCAACAATAAAATTTCATTTTAAAGCTTGAAATACTTCCTTGTCCTTTCTTTCCTCCTTCAGTATAGAACTGCTCTGTGCCAAAAATGAATTCAATCTCCCCAAAGCCAAAACTTTGAGTCAGTTTTTAACCACATATTGCACATTCAAGCCCTGAAACAGCAAAGACAGAAACAGAACAGCATTTCAGTAGGCAGTTACCATCAGGACGTTGTGGCACACTCTAGTCTGTTGAAAAAATATAATATAATATCAAACCGAGGAAAAATCTGTTCAGCAACTTGGCTATATGAATTGCTGGATTAGACAGTGCAAGAGGGTTGGAGGCTTCTCTAACTTCCCTTCTCGCTTAGGTTGACTCCCTTGTACCTGTAAACTGGTAAAAAATTAGATAACATTATCTAAACATTGTCCTTTTCCCAACTAACATGGCACTAACTTTGACTGAGAAATTGAGCTGATAGAATGGTCTGTCACAAAAACCAAGATGGTCATTTGATCTTGTTGTAACACCATATTGTTCTTTAAGTGTACAAGACTTTAATGTATACCTCCTCTATAGCCATTTTCACTGCCATTTAACCAACAGAAGCCTTCATACCAAGGAGAACCAGGCCCGGAGTGTTTTTCCCCAGGAAATTCCAGAGCCACAAACTGATAATGCTTTTAGTGACTTTCCTGAACACGAAGCAGGGGGTCCCGTGGTGGGCGAAGGCTTGCTGGCACTCCTTGGCGAAGAAACCGGGAAGGCGGAGCGCTGCCCAGAAGGCTGCCCGTGGCTCCCGGAGAGCAGGGAGCAGTGCTCAGTGTGCAGGGAAAGTGTAAGCAAGCTGCTCTCTGAAGAGCAAACGCATGCCTACCCGTGTTCCCGCCAAGGCCTTTCCTTCCTTTTTCTTCTGGGCATGTTGAACCAAAAAGCATCAGACGGACTTTTCTTCTGAAAAGGGTCTTTGTAAATACAGTGATCTTTACAGCAGTTTCTTTTCATTCTGTTGATGATTTCAGTTTAAATCTGTATTTAGCTGAAAAGCAGTTAAAAGCACTTGACAATGGCACCTTTCAAGATCCTCCCACAGCATGTTAGCCTCAGTCCTTTTCAGGATGCAGAAGGACTGTTCTCTCAAATAATTTGGTTTCTTGCAAATATTTTCATACATTTTCAGCTAAAATAGGGTCCCAGTGGAGTAATTAATCAATTTGACACTACTCATACACCTAAAATCGAAGACAAATCTTTTTAGAGTGTATAAAATGTAGTCTTCATGGAACTCCCTGGCCAAAAAGAGGGGGAAATGGGGCTCTGACAGGACAATTTAAAGGCTTAATGTGCTCAACACAAGTAATCAAGTTTAAGGTCTGAACTGGAGGAAGTCACAGGAAATAAACATGATGGATCTTGCAGTAGGACTAGATGATCATTGTAGGTCCCTTCCAACTGAAATTTCTGTTCTGCTCTGTTCTATTCTATTCTATTCTATTCTATTCTATTCTATTCTATTCTATTCTATTCTACTCTATTCTACTCCATTCCATTCCATTCCATTCCATTCCATTCCATTCTACCTTTCTAACCAGAAAAATCTCTGTGGAGAAGATTCACACAGAAATTAACTATCTCAGATGTCAGTTAAGTAGCTTTCCTAGTTTACTTTTCATTCTTTCATATTCTCTACTATTGAATTTTATTTGCACATCTTATTATATGCATTAAATTCTTATAATCAAGTGTTAATATGTGCAACAAGTCAGTATAAAGTGCTTTTTTCTGCCATTAGGCTTTTGGTTCTGGAAACTCAGCAAGAAAAAATTCAGAACTTTAACAGTTGACTAATTTACTGGCATTAATATTCCTTTGTATATATTTGGATTTATACTTTGTGTGTTTAATTTTTTGCTTTGTTGTTTTGCTGTGTTGGCTGGAAGGACTATGCTAAAATTCACCTGCCATTCAGTTTAATTTCTTGTGTTTAGGGCTGTACAACATTCCATGTAAAGCTAATCAATACAAGGATTTATGAAACATCGAAACAGAACAGTCTAAAGGAGGAAATTATAGTCAGTTCTAGTTATTAAAGATTTCCTATACTAAATTTAGTATAAAAGAATCCTTATACATCTTCTTTTAGGGTATTTGTCAGGTGCATAGACTGAAGAAACAATTGTGTTTGATTCCACTGCAATGTGTCTTTATTTGTTGCTTGCTATTTAATGCTAGCGGGAAGGAAGCAAACCATGTCATGCGGAGGTGAAATACTGATTCGATTTTAGTCACTAGCAGCTCTTCCATTAATTTCTTCTGAAATTTTACCTGATATGCAAAACACTGTGCAATGAAAAAAGAAAGAGCAAATTTTATAAGATGCTAGGATGAAAACATAAATGACACTATCCTTCCTGTATTCAACTGTCTCACATTGCAAGCTAGATTACATACACATGTATTCATACATATAGGCATATATATGCATTTCTATAAGGGGGGGTGTGTGTGTGTGTGTATATATATATATATATATAAAAAAAAGGAAATTGTGAATGAAAGAGATCTCCTTATATCATTATCTCTTTTAAATGCAGGATTTGTAGCTGAATATATTTGTTTCTTTCCTGGATTAACAATACATTTCCTAACCTTCTTTGTTTACCTTCGACATGTATCAAAGACTTTTTTCCTCTGCTTTTATTCTTTCTCATGACTAATTATGTTTTATAGTGACAGCAAATTTTATGAACGTATTTCTGTCTCAGAGCACTCTGACTACCTAAAACTTACACAGAGACTTTCAAATACTTATTTTCAGCAAGACTTAAAGATATTCCTAATTTTGGTTTTTGTATTGTAGTTGATAGATGAGCAATTATTTTGTTTTTTTAAAAACTAAAATTACATGCAGATGATGAATTGTCCATCAACACTATATACATTTATGCATATACATATGCATATATTTGTATGCATATATGCCAGCACATACACACACATACTTTATGAAGTTTGGTTATCTAATACTATAATAATACTAGGTGTAGTTACAACAAAACACTCATCTCTCACAATATCATTTATAAATCAACACGTAAATAACATTTCAATATAGAAACATGCAAATCTCTTTTAAACACTTAAAAAAAAGAAAATTGTATGCATATGTCAGTACAAGTCCAGTTACTTGGCTATGTTGTCCATTTCTGTAGGTACTGACCTGCAGTTATTTAGAGGACTTCACTTTTTTGGTCTCTCCAAGTGTAATTTGAAATCTTGATGAGTTATTTGTTTTGCTTTTGTGAACAACATCTCAAACCAAAAATTATTTTCTAGCTTCTGTTTTTTCCCTCAGTTGCCAAATATTTCTCTGGTACTTCATGGCACATTAGTAAGCAATTGAGTTGCTACTGAGTCATTCAAGTTTTAAAATATTTTCTCCTGAGGTTCTGACCTGCAGACAGCTCCCCTTGCCTCTCGTTCTTCCTTTACTTACAAACTGCAACATAATGGGACCTGCGAAGAGCAAATAATAAGCAACAAAAAGCTCATTTCATTTGGCTATAGACCACCTAGAGAACTAGCTTATACAAAAGACACAGGGCACAAACCATACAATTTCCTTTCAACGTGGCAAGAAACAGTTTACAGTCTCATTTTTAACAAAAAATGTTAAAAACAGTGAGTACGATAACAAACCACGAAGAAACAGGAGAATGAGGTTTGGTTCAGTTTTTGTTGCCTCTTGTTTCTACCACACATTGGTCAGCAGGCAAAAGGCAAGATTTCAAGGGTTCCAGTTCGTCCACTTCAGTACTTCCCTTGTTCCTCCAAATGACTCTTTGCTTTACAAAGCAAATTCTTTCCGTGGAAACAATCGCCAACTGCATTGTGGAGGTTAACTTGTACACAAATGACCAAAATAGACATTTTATCACTGCAATTCATATATATCTAAAAATGGTGGTGATGCACTATTAATTGCATCAAACAGCTTATGATCATAAAATACTGACTGTAGCCAAAGCTGGTCTGCTTGTGAAAGGGAGTTATTTGGGGGCCAAGCAACAATATATATGTTTCAGTCCTCATTCAAAAAAAAGTCCAGTCTTTATCTTGTTAGTTTCTATTTTCAAATCTTTATATTTCGCCCTGGAACATGTGATATGGGAACCTGAGATAGACAAAACAACAATAAAAAGATGATATAGCAGCAAACATTTCCAGAGAGTGAAACTGCAGAATAAGATGACCAAGATGTGGTGAAATCTGTTTCTGGTGACATAAGAAATAAGCTGAGAAGTACTTAAAAGCGTTAATAGGGATGAGACCCCATCCTTATAGCCGGACAGGATCAGGCTCCTTTTTGGGCTCACTCAGTATGTGCTGTAAGTATTCAGTGCCAATATTCAAGACACAATCCTGTAATGTCATTACAAGGTCCCATCACAGTCACTTGCACATTTCCTTTGGCACAGCAGATTTTTTTTTTGATGGGGGACAGGGTCAACAGTCAAGAAATCCCTGCCCTCTAATAAGACAGCAGGAGAAGAAAAGTACTTGCTAAGCACTTCAGCTGTTCTCAGATTCATAAAAAACATCATGTTGTGGAGATTATAATGTTTCTTTTTTCCTGTTGGTCAGCTGCTAGAAAACCTTTGGGAATTTGCTAGGTAAAAGCTCCAGAAACTCTGAGGTGCTTCTTGCTCTCACCTCAGTGAAGTAGCTATGGCAGAACTTCTAGTGCCAGAGATACCATCACAGGCAATGTTTCCCATTATGCTGGAGGGCAGGACAGGAACAGCAGGCCTCTCCCAGACATTAAAACTACTAAAACCAATAAAGGAAGCTCTCCAGATCTTCAGAATGCTTACGGAAAGCACAAAAAGCAAGACAAGGTAGAGAAGAGTGGCAAGACACTGATGCCTCCAAGAAGGGGAAGGAATTTGGGACCAGAGAAGAGAAGGCACATGGATTATTCACTCTGGAAGTTTGGTTTGGACTTAAGCTCACGCTCAAAACGGCAGCCCCTGGGAATGAACACAGCACATTTCAGTTTGTGCATTACACTAACAAAATCTCACAGTTCTGCTTTTTCTCTAATTTTGCACCCTTCACACTGCAGGAGAGTCTTTTTATCAATCTTAGTCTGTATCCCAACCTTCTTGCACAAAGGTTAAAAAGAATGTATTGATTATAGTGTGAAGTGTGCCAATGACATTTCTAAGGTTGTGTAGTACAAATCTATAGATAGCTAGGGAGTGTTCATGCTTGATCAAGTTCTTGTTATTACTGGGAGAAGCTCAAACCTTAACAGATGAAAGATGTATCTCAAATTACCCAGCTCTGTAAAATATTTTTCCTGATTTAGAGCATTTTAACTTCCCCTTGCTATTAACGTAACACAAATCACAGATGAGTCTACAGAAAGGATGAAATCCTGGTTATGGCAGAATTGTCACCAGCTTCAAAGTGGTCAGTATTTCACTTCAGGTTCTTGATATAAACAAGGAACATAAATCTTTGTTGGTAAGCAAACATTGATCAAGGTAGTTGTGTCAGATCTGCTCCTGGGCCTTTTTTTTGCCTGTTTTGCAGCTGCCACATCACCCCTCAAGCTATTCTCCTCTCTGTTTCCGCAACGGGACAAGAAATTCTGGAGCTTAGTGCCCTACTGCTGTCTTACTGTGCATTAGTCAGTCCAGGAAAAGTGGCATTAGTGCAGCCTGGCTTCTCGCAGATTTGTGTGCTATGGTCAGATCTCCCAGTGCCTCGCCGGAGAGGAGCTGTGACTGACGCTCTTCGTGCCGTTGGGGCATCACAGCGCTTCTCCTCCTGGGCAGGTTCTCTGGTTTGACAAGGATTTCGCTGCCTCTGAAATTTTTCCCTCAGGTTGACACAAGAAGGTCTCCCCTCTCCCAGCAGTCTATTTTCATGAAGTTTTTAGGAATCTTACGAGTGTTAAAACTGCCAGCCAGCTGAAAATCTTCTTTAAAACTTGTCTGGTCAGATAGATACATGTACATAGACTGGCAGACACAAACGCTTAAGACTTGCTTCTGTAGAAAGACAAGTTAAAAAGCATTAGACTTTAAGCACATTTCTGACAGGATTCCTCTGTAGGTATACAGGCTTTAGTCACACGAGCTCAGAAACTTTCATTAGCCTTATCCACCCAGGAACTGCTCTGTTCCACACAGTTTTTGTTGCTGCTACCAAGTCATTCTTGGAGCCTACTGACAAAAGGAGAGAAAACATGCAGTAACCCTTCAAGGGAATAAACAAATCAGCCTTTGAGTCTCAAATGAGTGCTGAGACACAGGTCTCAGGGCTGACACTTGAGCTCCAGACTTTAAAATCTGCTTTGCCCATGTGTCAGCTGTGGCTGTGAATACCGAAAGGCTAAATGGCTTTCTTGCCCACAAGAATCACGTTTACCAGAGAGCAGTTCAGTTCATGAGTCATTGGCTAGGCAAATGTCAGAAAGCATGATATCTAAAGTTGATTTCTGATGGAAATATCAAAGGAGGTGTCTGTAATGCTGAAGTTGCTTCTCAGTGATGGATTGCTACTGGTTCATAACTGCTTTCTGCTCTGCATCCATCTACCACGAAAGTTGCTGCAGTACTACCTTGCATCTGTGCTCAGACAGAACTAGACTAGATCCTTTTAAATGGACTGTATAAGCTAGTCACCTAACCAAAACTGACCTTTAGGTTTTGGGCAGAACTAGTGTGCCGAAACTACCCATATGACTATCCCTTCATCATGGGCTAAATATAAGATTTTGGAAATATAAAGTATGCTTTATGCATAGGAAGAGAATTCATGCTTCAAGATTTCTCCCTAGAAGTGATTCTCTCCACAAGGTCCTGAGCAATTTCTAGCAAAAAAACCCATTACCCTACAGGCAAAAATTTGGCCTTATTCCCAGACCCCCATCTCAAAACCTGATAGCAGAGTCAAGTTCACTAAGGGCCTGCTATTTATGATGAGTTCAATAGACTTTGATCCACAACAAAAAGATGTCTGCAAGATTTGCGTATAAAGAAAGTGCTTTTTCTTCCTGTCTATTCAGAGGTACATTCAATCTTCTGATCTTTTGTTCTCCATTTTTAATTTTTTTCTGCCAAATAACTAGGTATTATCTCTGAAATATCTCAAACAGTTCAAGTAATAATAATAATTAATAATAATAATAATAATAATAATAATAATGCCTTGCTTTGATATTGTCCCTTTTATTTGGAGATCCTGAAACACTTCATACAAAAAGATCATTATTATTAGCTTCCTTTTATACATTTGGAAACCAAAGCATAGAACATTAAAGTAACTTTTCCAAAGCTACTCTGCAGAGCTAAGAATGGAACTAAATTTTCTTTTGTTCTGGTTCCCTTTACCACCCTAATTCCATAAAATATTGACAAGTTATATGATAAAGCATACATATATCACATATTCAAATATAGAAGGCAGAAGTAAACAAGCTGAAAGAATTGAGAAACGTTCCTCAGTAAATTCTATGGCATATGCTAGGATCCATGTCTGTTTTACTAGACTGTATTTTCTCTGCTGTCCACACAGATTTCCGCACCTTAAGACCTTTCGCACTTCACCGTATTCAGATTTCATTTTAAAATTCACATATTTTTATCTGTTCTATCTGGCATTTAATACTGTGGTGTTCTTCCTCTTTCTGAATTTATCATTTCATCACCTCTCAAAAAAGCTGCACTTGCGGTAGTTATCACTTCATCTTGCAGAATGTGCAAAATGCAGACTTTGGTAGGTCCCTCATCAGCTTATTCCCTATGGTCCAGATTTTTTTTTGTTAAAATAGTTTCAGGTTTTTATTCAAATAAGTTTATGCATTTACCAGTATTTTTCCCAAGTTTCATGACTCTCCCACAGAGACTGAACTTCATACACTTGATGTTCTTATAGCTATGTCCTTTCATCTTTCTAGAACAAAGCCATTTTGAAAATCTCTCAGGCTTTTTGTAGCTTTTGGTAATAAATCCAGGGGGATTTTTTTTTTCTTC
Source organism: Harpia harpyja (assembly GCF_026419915.1). Lineage (NCBI taxonomy): Eukaryota > Metazoa > Chordata > Aves > Accipitriformes > Accipitridae > Harpia > Harpia harpyja. The sequence continues at coordinate 15,617,810 of NC_068942.1, read as the reverse complement.
CTAGAGGCTCTCAAAGGGATTTCAAATTGTATGAGGGTCTCACATGCATTGAACAAACTGTCCCTCCCCTCTCAATTAGGGCTCACTTTACTGAGGCTCAGGCAACATCTGTAGCTTGTTTTAGGGGAATCCCTACTTCTGCGCTGTGCAGGGCAGCTCCTTGGAGTTCAGTTCCTATGCTCACCAGACATTGCTTCAGGATAAGAACTTCTAGAAGAGGTCCCCTGGAGCTGTTAATTAGACAAACATTTTATTGCCTGCCTTCTTGCGAGGTAATTGATAGTTGCCTACAGAGGGATCCAGCTGGACCACTGCTGGAGGAAGAGAGATTATCTTATGACAATTAAAGTTCTCTGAGATGCTTTTGGGTAGATAGATCCCAAGTTGCCTTTCCTTCCCTACTGGTGCAGAGTCCTTTAACCAACGCTTGTATCGATACACCACCAGGAAACTGGGACTACTTTGCCTTTTATGCCCTGTTTTATGACATATAAGCATTTACAGCCCTAGAAGGTACATCTGGCTTAAAAGATAGGAGTATGTATTTGTGAGGTATACACACAAGTATGTAGTGAGTTCATGTGGTCAAAAGCATTACAAAGATGACTCTTAATATTCATGCCATAAAGTCATGTTACCAGCGCACCAGTTCCTGGTGACCTTTGGCAATATGGCTTCTATGTTCTGTTTTACTGATTTTGTTGGTTCTGTTTATTTTTCTACAAAATGGACTTATGGGAAGAATCAAAATATGCAAAGTGTGTATTCTATTGTGTACACAGAGTTCAGGTCTGCATTTCAGTTGTATGAGCTGTTCATGGTGCTGTGTGTTGAGTTGTTCATTTAACTGCTTGCTTTTGCCCCTTTAGTGTTCTTTTAACCTTGATTTATTTATGACTAGCTTAGTACTCAATGTCATGCAATATTTAATGTGTTAAAGACTAAGCTTTAGAATAGGTATATCATTATGGCCGAAATGGCTGGATCTCTCAAGAGGATGTCAGGGACAATATTAAGACTTTGCTTTATGCAAGAAATTACTGAATTTGACAACTCCACTCTATTCACTAAAGAATCACAGAATAGTTTGGGTTGGAAGGGTCCTGTAAAGGTCATCTAGTCCAACCCTCCTGCAATGATCAGGGACGTCTTCAACTCAATCAGGTTGCTCAGACCCCTGTCCAACTTGACCTTGAATGTTTCCAGGGATGGGGCATCTACCACTTCTCTGGGCAACCTGTGCCAGTGTTTCACCACCCTCATCATAAAAAAATTTCTTCCTTATATCTAGTCTAAATCTACCCTCTTTTTGTTTAAAACCATTATGCCTTGTCCTATTACAACAGGCCCTGCTAAAAAGTTTGTCTCCATCTTTCTTATAAACCCCCTTTAGGTACTGGAAGGCCGCAGTAAGGTCTCCCTGGAGCCTTCTCTTCTCCAGGCTGAACAACCCCAACTCTCTCAGCCTGTCTTCATAGGAGAGGTGCTCCAGCCCTCTGATCATCTTCGTGGCCCTTCTCTGGACTCACTCCAACAGGTCCATGTCCTTCTTATGTTGGTGTCCCCAGAGCTGAACGCAGTACTGCAAGTGGGGTCTCACGAGAGTGGAGTAGAGGGGGAGAATCACCTCCCTCGACCTGCTGGCCACGCTTCTTTTGATGCAGCCCAGGATACGGTTGGCTTTCTGGGCTGTGAGCGCACATTGCTGGGTCATGTTGAGGTTCTCATCAACCTGTATTTGTGCTTGGGATTGTCCCAACCCATGTGCAGGACCTTGCACTTGGCCTTGTTGAACTTCATGAGGTTCACATGGGCCCACTTCTCAAGCTCGATTAAGAACAAAGCTGGGTCTCAGGTCTGCCTGCTCCCAAAATCTCTGCACATTGTGAATAGTGAATATACACATTTTTAACCTTTTCTAACCTTTACATGCTTTTTGCATGCATCCAGGTTCTGTGTCTTCTAAGCCAAAAGTGTGACAGGATTAACTGTTATGCTAGTATCTTTATCTAAAATTATATGTCACAGTTCTAAACCTTTTTGAGAGAGTCTAATTTCAGGAAATTTCCTTCTCATCAAAGGAATGAGTGATTTGAATACTCATATGAATTCCATATATTTATCTTGGCTAAACTACACATCTTAACATCTTAAGGTCAATTTGTGAGACTGGACAGCAGATGATTTGGAGTTGAATATGAGACTTAAATGAGGATGAAAGGGATGAAAGAGGGTGACTTTCCTTACACAAGTGTGTGAGTACCCTTTTCATCAGGGAAACATATTTTTTATAAGACCAGGTATCTAGTGTTGCTATTTACTCTGTTTACATTTTGGTCAACAAGGTACAGCTGGCGGGGAGCCACAGTTCTCTAAAAGACTCCTCTCTCCTCCATCCCATCAAGTCCCAATCAATATAGGAGATTCAGTAGCAGAGAAGAATTAAGCTCCCAAAAAACCAGTATAATTTCCCCAGAGGACTAAGGAAGGAGAAAGGTTGTGACTATATGGCAGTGATTATTGGGAGATCCCTCTGACACAGCTGCACTTTGGTCTTCATGTATGGTTAGGAAAAAAAAAGCTGAGTCAGATATTTGTGTTCCTAAACTTTTTAGCATACAAAATCACAGATTCAGAAAGAATATGACAGGATGGAGCATTTTTTACAGTGCAATGTATCTGACACACGTCTAGGCCATTAATTAAAGAAAGACTCTTTCTATTGCAATAGATTTACAGGTTCTAAACATTAATATAGTTTAGAAGTCAGAGGTGGAAAAGATCTGGTGAATTGTCAGCTTCTTGCCAATGCAAGATGCTTCTGAGCTAAAGGATGTAACTGATAATGATTAACCTTTTCTGGGTTCTATTCTTATTTGCCAAATTACAGACAAGGAATAGGAAATAAGACTTGAGATGACATTTGAGCCATGAGTCTTGAAGAAAAAAAAAAGATTATTTAAGACAACAACTGTGTCGTGTGGGAAAGGTCATGATTTAATTGCAAGATTGTGAAATCAGGATGCTAAGCACCGGGGTAACAGGTTTGAGAGACACATTCAGTTAAATGGCTGAATAGAATAGAGGACATTCATTTTCATTTTCTGGATAAAATAACATTTCTAAACTCTTGATGAAAAAAAAAAAAAACCCCAAACCTGATTTACATGAGTAAATCTGATGTTTTTTTAACTGATAGATTACATCTATACGACCCTTCAGAAAAGAATTCCTCTTACTTAAAATAATTCCTACAATATCAAGCCTTCAAAATCTGATCCTGAAATACTTACCTTATCTTGATTTTATAAGAATCAATTGTATAAAGAGTGATCAGTGAAACCCAAGTAATTTTAGCAACAGTAGCTGAGGTGAAATAACTGAGTAGCATGTAGACAACCATTCTTGACAAACATGCTATTACTCAAAAAAACAATGCTGTACCTGTAATTATGAAAGAATATTATATTCTGAAGAAGAAAATATTTACAGTATGTCAAAATGAAGATAAAGGAAAAGTACTCAAGGCACTCTGCATTTAGGTAGCTTAGAAACATAAATGGTTTATATGGTATTAACCAGGTGTTTTACTGTAACTTATAGCAACAAATTTTTGTCTTCTAAAATTGATTTCAGCCTTGTAAAGGAAGCTGGATTGGCATCATATGGGACTGAACTCAATTTATCCAAATTACAGATATGTTGCAGGCAGTGCAATTTTCCATAAGCTATCTTGTCAATGTCTCAACCCTGACCTACTTAATGGCACCTCCAAAGATGAACACATTTTTAGGTCTCCATGTTCATTCAGCCCTTGGTGTCTTTGCTGGGCTTGCCAATTAGTGTCCCTGAAGAAGAAGGAAGGGGGTCTGTTTCATGTGAACACCAAGTTTTGGACCACCAAGTCATGCCTCAGAGTTGTTTCCATTAACAAGCCAACACTTACTAACAGTTTCCCACCATGATGTCTGACATCAGTTTTACCTATGCTTATGATAAGAAATAGCTGAGCTGTCTCACATTCTAGCGCGTGAAAACTGTTGGCAAGTGTTGATGTATTTTTCTTAATTCTGACTGCCATACACCTCCAATTAGCCATTACGTAATACAATCTGTTCTGTATTTGATTTGAACTAACAGATTCTACTATTATGGACATATATAAGCACCTAGAAAGATGGATAGGCCCAGTGCCATGGAGGTGATAGACTGCACACTCCAACAACAATCCCTGTGTCATTCAGTCTCCTGTTGAGTGTGAATTTAAATCACTTAAATCCTGAACATTTCTGTCCTTTGAATATTATAAAATTTAAATCCTTTAAGAATTCCTTTGGAAAAAAAATATGAATCAAGAACAAATGATAAGATTAAGAAACCAATTGTTCACTTGGATTTAAAAATCCATCATGAATTTTCTAAATCTCAAACTGTTTAGTTAGGGTTTAGTTTTCACATTTGATGTGCTTGATCTTAAATCGTTCAGTAATAAAACAGAAAAATTACAAATCAGCCTGGTTAAATTAGAATATTCATAAAGTGAGGTGCCGTAAGAAAGTCATTTAGTATCTTAGGAAGTTCACTTACATAGTTCAAATAGATGAAATTACTCCTCAATGAAATATAGCATATATATCAGGATCAACACCAACCCTTTTCTACATCCATGGGATTTCATGCATCTCTGGGTATTGAGAATAAGCCTCTACTAATATCAAATTCCTTGGAAGTCTCCTAAACTTCTGGACACAGTGACTGAGGGAATGGTCGTTCCTGGTCCAGTCTAAGCCAGAAGAGAAGCCAAGCAGGCAATCTATCTGCAAGCCTAAAATTAGTGAGACATGCCACCATCTGTCATTCCCACCTTACCTTATGGATGTTAGGATGATTGACTCTAAAAAAGTAAGTACTGGTCCTGAGTAGGACTAGACTTGGGAATACTTTAGATATTTTTACCTTTTAGTTTTCCAGCTTCACTTTTGCATGGCTAGATGTAGGACAGAGCATAAAATAATGTAAGAAAATGACAGGAAATGGCAGAAACAAATGCTCTCTTATCTTTAGTAAAAGTGGGATGGAAGAAACTGGTGGAAAACTCAGAGGGTCAGAAGACCCATTGCATTTGTTTAATGAGAAAGCTGAGCATCTGGGACTTGTTTACATCCTCCCTGAGAAAGGCCTTTCACGAGAGCCAGATATGTGGAGGACCTTGCTCACACCTCTAGCCTTTTTACATGACCCTTATTTGGAAGGCAAGAAAGAAGCAATTTGCTTTTATAGTGTTTGGTCCTCTTTGGCAGTTCATTTGTTTTTCACAATGACAGTGACTTGAAACTTTTTTGAAATATAAAATACGCATGGGAAAATTTAATGTTTGGAAACCAGGGAAGGAGTTCAAATAGTTCAAATTAATAGAGAATCCTTATGCCAAATGACAACCACAATTCTGTTCAATCTTCTTCATTGCCCTCAAAGCGTTCAGAGACACCTGGCTCATCAGTATCCTTAACAAGGAGAGCATCATCTGAAAACAGTGGGCTGCAGGAGTGTTACAGCAGACTTAATTTATCCTTCAGAATCATTGCTTCAAACAGTAACACACAAACTGGTAGGACATGGACTGACCATAATATGCCAAAGTGAATGTAGAGCCCTTTTTTTTCTTTTTTTCTCTAACTTTCAGAATTTAGCTGAAATGTAAGATTCAGTGACAGTGGAGTCAGGAGGAGGGCAACTTTTATATCTTACATCAAAATAACTTGAACTACACTTTAAAGTGTTCACACTACAAAAGTTCAAGCTCCTAGTTATTGGCAAGACAAACCTTGAAGGTCTTGACTAGCTAAACTGAAAGTTACTTTTGAGTTCAAATTGTTCATAAATCAACCTTTTTTTTCTCAGCTCTTTTTCCAATCCATTATGGGTTGGGAAAACAATACCTACATCAGTATGTTGCAGATTTTGTGACCAGATTTTTTTTTAGTAGTCAAATCTCATCTGTTTCCTCGGACTGCTCTGTGCCCAAATCACCAAACTTACCTTATAAGGACAATGTAGTTTCACAGAAAAAACACTTACCATGGTTTCATATCTTCCCATTTTGGACACCTTGGCAGATTACTGAATATTCAGTTTGTCTAAGCTTGTATATTCACTTGAGCTTTCCCATTTTCAGAAGGGCTGTTTAGAAAATTGAAAGTATTGGAAGTAACCTTCCATCATTTTCAAGAATCTGTCTGCATCCTGATATCAGACAGTCCCTCCCTTTCTAAAACACCCCATTCCCATCCCATCTACAAACATGCATTTAATTTTCATTCTGCAAATTTGATGTTCATATGTCATACATTTTGGAAGACCTAAAAGCCTGATTTTGAGAAAGTTTGTTGTTTCTAGTAATCCAGCAGAAGTAGTAAGGAAGTCCACATATGTCCTAGGGCTGTATAAAAGCTATTCACTGGGTGTGCTCATCAGGGGTATTTAATCACTGACTCTCTGAAGTGTAGCAAGGAACATGAGGCTGATCTTAATGAAGATACTATTACCTTTTGTGTGATGGTTTTGTATTAGGAATTTAAACCAGACACTCATAAACAAATAATTAAAAGAGAGGACAAAAATGTATCAGAATAGTTCACTTCTCCAATTTAACATTCAAACATGAATCCAAATCTTAGACTTTTTTTACAGTAGGGTAAGGGCCATGGATGCCTCTGTGCATTGTATGAAACTAGACATCAAGCTTTTAATATGTCGTGAATTTATTTCATCTGTTTTTACAATTATCTTTTTCATTATCTAAGAGTATTTGCAGAAACACATTTTAGGTCATTAGAATGTTCCCAGAAAGGGTGTGCAATTATTTCTGAAAAGATATGTCTAATATTTTTATTGCATATCAGTCCACATGTAGCTAAACACTGTATACATAAAGCTGCAATGGTAAAGAAGGAATCTGTTTCTCTCTTGCTCTTGCTCTGTCTGCTTCACACATACACACACACAAACACACACACACACACACACTCTCATGCACACAGACATATACAAAACGAAGTTTTTGGCCCCCAGCTTCCCAAATTGGTCAAATGTTTTTCAGCAGAAACGCTAATAAACCAAAAAAACCTGCAACCATAAAAGGAGTCTATAGCAGGAAAAGGGAGAGGTGAAAAGAGAAGTATCTGCATGGTGACACCATACCTGGGAACTCTAGGGTGCAAAATACAGTCTCACACTGTGAAAAGCAGATCATCAAAGCAGACTTGCTAAATCACCTTCCACTGGTAAGTACACAGGCCAAGTACCCTCGCCCTGTAGCAGCCAATAAGCGCCTACCTATTTGTAATGCTGCAAACACAGTTAGCAACATATTTGTTAGCAGGTGTCACTGTGATGAGAAGAGCAGACGGCAGTCAGGCTGTAATTATTGTGTGAACCCAATAGGCGTTACACACTTCATTTTGGAACACATCACAGAATTCTTTAATAGCTGGCCTGATTATTAGGATCTTACGTTAATTTGTGCAGAATGTTATAAAAGTTAAGCACGAAGATATTAACATTATACAAATGAGCATGGTTCTGCCTGTTAGCTTGAACATACGGCAAGAAACAGAATGACACTATCCAACACTGCAAATTTACATTTAACAAAATCGCTAAGTAACAATTTTACAGTCATCTTAATTTGCATTACTAAAACCTGGCAGCATTTCACCCAAAATGCATTAGCAGGAACTATTTATAAGATCAGTATCAAGGTTTTCGTATAAAGGCAGTGAATTAATATGATTGTTAGAACAGTCCTTGCACTGGTGATGCCGAGCTTCCTTAGAAAAGTACAGTTAAGGATCAACATCACTGCTCCGTGAACACTTGTTAAAACAATTCATAGCAAAATGACTGTGAAAAGGTAAATTGGGGTCGAAGGTGGGAAAATATAACCCAACTTCTGAGGCCAATCAAATATCATCATATTGTATACTGTCTAGGGTGTGAGCGTAAGCACTTCACAGTGGGGATGTTTCTAATCTATATTTGTCCAACACGGCACAGAGGAGCCACAACTTGCATTGATTTTGTCATTGTGTTTGTGCTGCAGGTGTGAACTACTGGAGGCAGGGTCCCGATTCTGCAGCTCTCCATGTCAGGAACCAGCCTCCCCTCCAGATCAAGTCCTGCTTTTCTCCCCAGTGCAATGGGAAAAGAAGCAAGGAGAGATGGTGCAGACCTGGGTCTTAGCACAGAGCCAGACCACAGCAGGAGGGGATGCGCCAAAACATGGAGACAAGAAACCTCTCCAGGTCCTACAGTTTAAGAAATATATTAGTACCAATAATTGATTTAATTATAGAAATTTAATTAACCTCACTTGCCTTTGAAAGCATGATATATTCCTACAAGGCCAAAATTTCCTCTCAGATCTGCTCTATAATTCTTAATTACATTGATCTACTGTACTGACATACGTCTTTTCCTTTATACCAGTTGGAAACCTGCACACCTAAGGAGTCCAGAATACTGAAGCAAACTGCTATCATGTGGATTTGAAGAGAATTTTCGCCTCAGATTAAATAAAAAAAAAAAAAAAAAAAACCACAACAAAAAAGACTGAGTTTCTGACAGAGTACACCACTTCTATGCTGCTTTATATAATATGAATAATTTATATTGCTAAAAGTGCTTCCTCTGAAATATGGGTAGAAGTGGGTAATTGCCCATGGATAATACTTTATATATTTTGTAGGAGGAACATATCTCAACCCAAGAAAACACACTGGTGCTAGGGCACAACTTTCAGATATGAATGACTCAATGAATCATGAATGACTATGATTTTCTTGGGATCTAATGGTTTAACACACACTTAAATACATAACAAATGCATGGAAAACCCTACACAATCTAAATTGTGTAGTACAGAGTGGACTGTGAACTCTTCTGAGCACTTTAACTGTTTGGGGTTTAAACAGTAAATGAATATTTACGTACGGGGGCAGCTTTTATCTGGCTGATAGTGGCATCCATCTCCACTAGAAATTTGTAAATCTTTCTGAAATCTTTCTCTATTGCTCTGTCTTAATAGTGACATGCAGTGGCTGCATGGTGCAACAGAGGTTTAAGAGAACAGTATTGCACAAATAAGAACAGCATTTAACACATGACAACATATCAGAACTTGTTATGCCACACAGCAAGTTTCCATAGACATTGTTTTTACTGGTATTTAAACACGTTGTAGAGTTACTGTTCATTCACGCATCTGTGCAGTTGCACTCAGAGGGGATTTTAACAAAAAACATATCATAACTCCGAGGCGTTTACAGGCTACAGCGTAGGGCTGCCTGTACTGCAGGATCCAGACTGACACAAAACAGCACCAGTCAGAAAGCGGCAGCTAAGAACTGCTCCAGAAAATACAGAGTATTTTTGTATTTTGAATACTAGCCTTTAGGTCAGATGACCACTTTACAGTTGGGCAGATAGTGAAGGTAGCCCACTTATGCCTTGTGTTAAAGGCTGCTCTTGCATCAGTCATTCCTCTTTCACACTTGCACCACTCATGCCTGCTGCTGTTACTGGAGCTGCCCTGCCATTGCCTCTGCTTTTGACCCACTCATCTTGGTAAACTGGGCGGAATTTCATTTTGCAGAAGCTTCTGTATCTCCTGTGTATTGGTGATTTAGCCCAACCAACCTAACAGTGTCTGATAATTACAGTGATTGTGCTGGGACTAACCTCTTTAAAATAAGGAATGCATAAGGCAAGCCTATTTTCTTTGTCCGTTTTAAGTACCAAAATCTGTCTAAAACATGGAGCTCAACCAATCTCTGTTATTCCTTATTCTGTCCTGGCGGGTATCATTTCTCTCTAGTTACAGTGTTTCTTATTAACCCCCCTAATGTCTGGCATACGACCATCTGACCTTCCTCTGGAGACCATGTTCCTTCCAACATAAAATGATATATAGATATTACTGCAAAACTTCGTCTGTTTATCTGAAGCAAAACATGGGAGGACATGAACTATTATCTTCTACAAATAAAATAACTATTAAAAGCCTGAGGAAAATAGGTGTCAATGTGTTGATTATAGTCCTAAGGAATTTGGAGTTGTAGCAAAAAGACTTAATTAGGGGATGCAGTCCAGCTAAGTCCACCTCCCAGCAACAGGAGAGAGGAAAACTGGAAAATGCAAAGCCATCTTTAGAAATCATCGTCAGCTTTACTGAGATTAGAAGTGTTATTATCTGATAGTCATGTATGCATGCACAGTGACACTCTGGGACATAGTTAAGGTGCTCTCTGTATGTTTTTCTGTATCTTAATTTCTTGGCACCATTTTTAAATACAAATGTTAATTCTGACATTCCTGTGGCTATAATGAAAATGCACTGCTTATTCTCCTCAACCTTTTATTTCTTCTGTGTATCTCGAGGCTTAATTTTTCAGGTTAAATTGGGCAAAGGTTGTTTTTGTTTTCTGTGAAGAAAATATATATTCCAGGAGCAGAACTGTCTTGATTGATACATTATGCATCCATCAGTTGGGTTACATGGACTATGAGTCAGGGTATAATTCTGCCCTATGTCAGCATTTTCCTTTCCAAGTGCTTGAGACTGTGCATTGCAGAAACATGCTTCTGGGGAGAATAGTTCAGAAAATTGTGCTAAGTCCTTGGTTCCTTCCATCACCACAATGTCATATTAGGAGGCACAAAGTGACATCTTGATATATTGCTTATAGGCTCATATAAGGTAAAGTCTTATTAGAAAGTAATAAAAGTGACCTCCTGCTTTTTTGTCCATAATCTTGTATTACGTTAAGATGGAAGATCAGAGCTGGTTATGTTTGCCATTATTTTGTTGTATTTAAAATAATATTGTGCAACACCAAGGTTGGAGTTTGAAAAATGCTAAGAAATAATACTGTCTGGAGCAATATATAAAATACTGATGAAAATAGAAAAGACAAACATACTTCCCTGTGGTTCGTTTTGGGTGTGTCTGATGAAGGAAGCAAATAAACTCTCTGCCTTCATTTACAGTGGTTTTTTCAACTTAAGTAGTTGCAATGCTCAAAATGTTGTAGTCTAAAAAAATCTGGAAATATTGTAAAAATCACTTTAGTCTGGAGGGAAATGTGGTATGCAAATACATTGTGCTCATGACCTGGATTATGCCATTGAGGGTAAAGGTATTTTGTTAATAAGCAGGGAAAACACTGTGCCACCTTAAATGAGCTTTCTCTGCTAGAGAGAATAAGTTATTTCTTTGAAGGAAGGGTTAGATTTGGAAACCCATCAGGAAATATGACTTACAGTGGAATTTAAATGAAATATTTTTGACATATTTAACTTCAGAAATGTCTACTATTCTATCTATATAGGCCAAAAAAATGATAATATAGATTTAATTTAATGCAATTAAAGTTTAGCTTGTCCTGTGTTAGGGATGTTACTCTAGGGGGAACAAAACTGGTTGCAATAGTGAAATTATAAAAGTTGTTTTATGTCACATTAGTTAACATATGCAAGCTTATTTAACATGTGGACCACAAATAAGTGTAATTATATTAAAACAAGGATCTGTAGCTCAGAAGCAATAAAAATAGACTAGGTTGTATTATTAATTCTTGTGTTAAGGGTTTTGAGCCATGTTGATTGGCCTGAATTTTTTGATTTTGTTATGGTACAAAGGGATTGTTTGAAGTAATTTGTCCCCGAGAGAGGCTCACAATCCCAAGCGGGTTTCAATTCAGCAAAGCAAATCTAATTTTGTTTGCTTTATGCAAACCAGAAGGGGCTGTGGTTCATTCTGTTTTCACTGGAGGGGAAAGGCGCACTAATGGGACCTGCTGAAATGCATGCATTGCAAACATCATACCCCTGCATATATTAAATTTAGCTATGTGATGCACTGTGTTCATCATCTCATTGTGTACACAGATACGCTTTAGAACAAAGCCTTAAATAGTACTGGAACCTTACTACATTATGCCAACACACTATTGTATTTATATTTAATGCTACAACTGGAATTTCTTCCCTTGGATAAAGTGTATTGGTATGTCGCCTTTTTTTCCCTCCTGTTACTTGTTATAGTAGACAGTATACTGAGGACATTACATGCTTAAGCTTCAAGCCATCTGAAGATTAATTATATGGAGGTCTCATAATGGTTTTTAATTTTCCCTTTTTTACAGCCCAGAGTTAAATAGGAGACATGTTCAGGATCTGATTGCCAAAAGAGCAATAATCCCCAATCCATCAGGTCGAGGCTGGAAGATAAATGAAAGGGAATAGCACCTGCAAGACAGGTAATGCTCCAGACAATAACCACTGCTTTGACAGATTGCTACCCTCTCTTCAGCGTGGCTCCTTTTTAGGCTTTACAAATGCAGTATTTATATTGCCTAAAAAGTACACCAGATCTGAATAAATGCTGGGTATAGGAGGAAATCTGCTTCTCTGAAAGCCAAAGGAAGTGTTGCCATTTATTTCACTAGGAGTCAGTGGGCCACTACAAAATGTTTGATGGCAAAGTTGAAGGATAGATAAATTTATTTGCATATAAGTCACATTATTTATTTATTGAATTTTCATAATAGTCCTATGGTTCACGTGGTGTTGCTCAATTTTTTCCAGGGTGTTTCTGTTTTGAAAACAATTTCGATATTGCACAGAGACAGACACATCTCAAAACCCTTCAATTTGTCATTAGACATTTGGCTGCTTGCCTATTTTACTGATAATATTGCAAAACTACATTAATTTACTGAATGATTTTAGTGAATCAGTTCACACAGAATTCAGAATGATACTTGTCATGCATCAGATGATTAACTATTAAAAGCATAGGTTTACTTGTTATGCTTATTGTGTGGTACAGTTCAAAGTTTGCTTAAGTGTGCAATTTAAATTCAAAGATGGGTTAGGAATAATGATTCTTCTGCTTTTAAAGTTCCTTCACAAAACACTACAGGAATATCCTTCCCAATTGTGTTCTGTATTGCCACTCACCTTTCTCTTCAGCTAGTGTTCTTCTTACTTTCTCATGAGATTCAGTAATCAAAAATTTTTAATACTGTAAGACGAATGTTTTGTCTCAGTCCCCAAACCCTTGATCACAGGGGCAGCTTGGATGGGTCTTCTTGCGCAGAGGGTCTCCTCATGAGTGAGCCCAATTGCAGTGCATGGGATCAGAGCCCTCCTCCATGCCTCTTCTATAGCTCAAGGGGTGTGACTGTGCTCTTGATATGGAGAAAATACATCCTAATATTTTCTGATCTTGTAAAGCCATTCAGAAGGAATGCAAGCAGGTAAGATTTTGGTTGTATGTTATCTTAGAAAGAATATTTGAAAATATTGATATTCTCTGTCGCTGTATGACACCTGCATGTTCTTTAACATCTGGGTCAACACACACAAAGGTTTGATGCATTCTCTTCTGCTACATTTAGGCAAAAATTGAGGTTGAGATTTAGAATCAGATTCTAGGCAAACAACTTTTTAATGGGAGAGTTCCTTCCCTCAAAATGCCAAATCCTTAGGTAACAAAGTAAATGTTTAAATTAAACTGAAACTTCTAAGAATGCAAAAAAATAAAAATTTAAAATGACAAATAGCAGAGAGGGTTTTTGAGAAGATAAACCCTTTTGAAATAGGAGGAAAGACAGTGGTGTGATCAGCTCTGATGTTAACAGTTTTCGGTGATCTTCACTGAGAGGGACTGGGCCAAGATCTTTCCATAGTGTAAAGGAAGACAGGAGATCCAAGTCAGCATAAATCAGTACCTGCAGGTCAATATTGCTCTTCAGAGCTTTACACTTTGACAGAATGACTTTTTGAAACTATTTTGATTTACTCCAGGTGAGGATCTGGCCTGCAAAAAAGGATGAGTGCAATTTAAAAGGTTTAAAAAAGAGGTACTCTGATCAAAGTACTTTTATCAGCTAAGGTTATTGAACAAAAATTATCTGAAATAGTATTTAGAATGAAGAAAGAATGTTTGTTGGAAGAGTTTAAATTGAGATAATTTTACAGAGGGGGACTGGGGAAACGCTGAAATTGCCATCAGTTGCAGTCATAAAGTATTTTCATAGCTAAATATGATTTATTACTTGCTTTTATTTCTATCATTCCTCATTTATATAGCACTAACCACTTTACAAAAATTAATAAAATAGCGCATACTTTTAGAACCTTAAAGGCTAACTCAGATGAACATAAAGAGAAATGAAGGGAAGGGATGTAATGTCACTTCAATAATGCAATACATACAGCAAGAGACAATCCTTGCTCCAAGGGGTCTTCTGTATGAATAGACAAGGCAGATAAAGGAGCTAATATTAATTCCTCAGTTTATGGATGGAGAACTGAGGCACTGAAAAATCAAGGGATTTACCCAAATTGACAAAGAAACTCTGCTTGAGCTAGACACTAAATCCATTTTCTTCATGCTCTACTTCAATACTTTTCCCTCCCAAAAGGTTCATGTATATTAAAATAACATAAACTTTATACAGTCTGAACTATTCAGCAAGATCATTCAGGGCTGAACCTATTTCAGCTTACTCTTAGTTGAGGGTCTGGCAGACTAAGATGCCCTGTTAATCCCTACGGTGAACTGATCTAGACTATAACAAGCATTAGAGTCCAATTCTGCAACCAATTACATAATTTAAAACATATAGATAGCCTTGTCGACATTATTGGATCTATGAACAGGCTTACAATTAAATACTTACATATGTTATATTGATTAGCAACTAGGTGTTATGAAATTATAATTTATTACTAACACAGGTCACACACAAAATGCAGTCATATCCATAAAAAACATTTCTACCCTTTAGAGGGGTTTGAAATACAGAATGAGTAAAAGCTAGATTTCATAGGTTTATTAATTACGCAAAACTCCAAAACAGTTCAAAGAAAAGCTTCCTTTGAATAAAGTAGTAAGATCTGGTTCAGCCAACACCTGGACTTCAGGTGTTAGCCTTAATTAACTTAAGGAATGGTTGAAATGAATTAGAACAACAGAATTCATTTGTTTTCAGTAGATTTTTCACATAATGCAAATAAAAGTAAGTTAGAAAGTTACTGTAAGAAAAATGTAAAAGGGTTCCAACTTGCTCTATTCAGATAAAAGGATTTGTGTTTTCTGGGTAAATCTCAGGATCAAATCTGGTAATGATTTACAGTATTTTAAAAAATCCAAATATACGCAAGCTATAGAAAGACATAAAGGATCTAATTATGTAGAAACAACTACTCATAAATAAAAATAAAAATAAAAAATCCTGTGCATATGAATTGCCCTTTGCTAGATCCTCTTTTTATAAAAAAAATTAATTTTTGCTTCTTTTACTAGTAATAATACTTGCTCTGATGCTATAGGGGAAAAAAAGATTTTGTTACTGATGCCAAAACAAACCACAGAGCTTGTGTGTATTAATATATTTTTTATGCCTATTCTTGCCATTCTCATTGGGAATTCTGCTGCAGAAAGTCCTTCAGAGTAAAACTTCTAGATTTTCTGCAGAAAATCTTCAGTGATGCCCTAACTTTACAAATGGGGGAAAAAAACCCTCCAATACAATGTTGCATAAGGAGTTGGATCAATATTTGGCTTTTTTTCTCAGGCTTTTAATTTAAGAGATTTTGGGTGACATTCAGTGAGGTAGTGCTTCTGCAATACCTGTATATTGAAAACAATAAAAATCATAAAAGTTGGAGATGAGAAGACACTAGCTCAGTGTAAATACATGCTTGCTTCCTGTGTGACAGTTCCTATAGAACAGAACATGAAAAATGTCATTTAAATTTAAGACAAAGCTAAAGAAGCTAATGCAAAAAAATTATATATGCACTAGTTGATGCAGCTAAATACCCATGTATATGTGCATGTGTATATATATACACTTATGTGTATATATGAAGCATGCAATAAAACATGGGTCTAGATGATTGTTTCCTAGGCCTGGCACTTGCTCAGCTCAGGAATTACTGACTTGTGGTCACAAAGTTTATAGCCTGAATAACAGGGAGGCCTGATGCAATGTCATCTGTTAAATTTCTGAATAAATTTGATTTTTTTGTTTAATTTTCTTGGAGGAAAGATGCTGAAGTGTTTTGTGGAATCTCTGCACATTGTTAGCACTGCCCAAGGGCTGGCGGCGTTTGTACTATATGTGCAATGCACTGCATGGGATTTTATTGTAGCAATTATTGTAGTTCATTAATTTTATTACAGCTGGATTAAAATAAAACACGGCTTAACAAACTCTAAACTAATAAAACCTGTATTGTTTATTCAAAATAATAACTCTTTAAGAGTCAAGCACTAGGATCATTTAAAAGGACTGACATGACAAGCAGAAGCTAGGGTTAAACTGATCTGCAAGAAATGCAAGGAAACGCCGTCCTCAAATGGAGACCACGTTGCCTGATGTTCCTCGTAGCATGTTACCTTGCTTACACAAACATTATGTTCCTGCCTTAATCCCCTCTTCAGCTCTGTACTATCAGCTCAAGGACTCCAGCCTGCCTTCTGGTGATGATGTGACGTACCACTGTGCCTCGTTCTGCAGGGCCTGTGCAGACATTTGCACGTCCGTGCTAGTTAGAAAGTGATGAACAGGGCAAGGAGTCCAGGCAACCTGATGATGAAGGCAGTCTGAGCAACCACCAAGTGACTTGCAGAGTCAGACCTAAGTGCAGAACACATAGCAAGGGACCTCATTAGAGTGATGGGCAACGACACCTGCTACTTTCCTTTCAGATGTGTCATTTAAACCCTTTGCTTTTACAGGTTTGAGAAATGGGCTTGGAGGGTGATCAGAATTAGCAGCGTTAGTGCCAAGTTCCTCACTTGGCGCTTGTCCCCTTAGGGCTGCCAACCTTCTGCTGAGGCTCAGCCATGTATGAGCAGCCTGGAGCCCCACAGGCTCCTCTAGGCCTAATCACTTCCACTCGTGTAGGTGTCTGGGCCAACAAAAACACTACCAGTATCTTCTCCAGAGTCTTTTGTATGGGTGCACAAGAGCAATGGGAGATGGCAGTGGGGAACACCTAGAATGAGCACCCAGCACTACCCTGGGAAATCCACGGAAAAGGCAGTCAGTCACTTTATACAAATATCACAAACACAAGATAACATCTGGGAGTTCAGACAGTCAGAAACTAAAAAGATGTTCCAGATGTCAGAGATGTTATCCTGCCCAAGTGCTGGTGATACCTGTACTCTGTGTACAAGGTACTGCATGGAGTTGCCACGAAAAAGGCAAGTGCAAAATTAGGATGATCGAGCAATGTCTTTCTGACAGAGGTTCAAACCTATGGATACCTTTATATAACACTATATTCCTTACCTGCAATATTGTTTAGAGCTCTACTCACCCATGTTCAGTTTGACTCAAATTGCAGTGTATATACAATTGCTGGTATATTTGGAGTAGTGACAGGAAAATACTATGATGGCCAGGGACCCCAGGGTCTGTCATATTAGAAGGAAATCTAAGATCTCAGTAAGTTTAGCAAAACGAAGCCCAGGTGACTGGCTATATACACATCAGGCTAGAAAATACCTGGGAGACTGAAAAGCTATTTACACAGGTTTAAAGCTATTTTGAAAAGACTGACACAAGAACAAATAGGTATAAACTGCCCATGACTAGCTTCAGTCTGGAAACTAGGGAATTTATAACCAGGAATGAGGTAAACATCTGGAACAGCCATCCGCTGTTATGTGAAGACAAAACATTATAACTACTTCTAAGCAGCAGCAGCTTGAAGTATGTCTTGTCTTCCCAGCAGATACAGGATGGATTCAAGAAGCAGAGACTTTACTTTGCTGACCTGCAGATTTGACACTCTGCTGTTATCTGAATCTTGGATGCGTTGTTGCCAATATCAGCACTGATAGAGATTTTTTAGTGTTTGTGGCCATTGGCAATGAGTGGTATTTGATCTGAAACTTTTAAAAGAGTCAGTAGAAATTGTTTTGCTGACCAGAAGGTCTGTAGTGAGCATGTCTCACTAAAGCCAAAAGATTCTCTAAATGTCTTTCCTGCATTGTGCAATTAAATCTGCATACAAGTTGCCCCTAATATAATTTGTTGCATGCAAATACCGGATCCAATTCTGCCAGCCTTACTTATGTTAAGTAACCCTCGAACAAATAGTTTCTAAGAATTCCCAGTGGGACAACTTATATGAATATGTGCTGCTACACATGACGAAAGGTGGCAAAGCTTGGCTTGGAATGAACAAGCACAATGTTTCTCTCTATTATTTTCAGCCTCCAAAGTGATGCTACCCAAACATCATTTCATAGCTGATTGCCAAAAGATTTTTCCTCAGATTTGGGCCAGCCCAACAGAAAGAAATCTCTCAAATGTATGCATATATTATTGAGCAAGTTTATGGCTTATTGCTTGATTTTCACTGTCAATGCGGGCAGTTGCAAGTCCAACTGTCGGACAAAGGTGACAAAGGCAGACCAAATATAACAAATTTTGGAAGTTGGTTAATAGTACTTTTGTAAAGCTCTCAGCACCAGCAGAGTTACTTCATTGCATTACATCCTCAAAGCCAGCTCTGGCACTACCAATCATCGGTGCATTTTGAAAGGCATCATAGCCCTCTAGCAGTGAGTTATGGATCACGCACCACCTTCCTCGGCAGCTTGTTGAACCAGAGTCATTTATTCAGTTGGTATTGAGAGTCTGGGGGCATGACAGTACATCTGACCCCTTTTGGGTAAAATTTGATCTGGCATTTCATTTCACGGGCTCAGCCACCAGTCTGTCAAATCTTCATTTTGCTGGTGCCCACTAGAACTGCTGACGCTTGTCTCTAACTCCTGGTGCTTTCATCTTTCAGCGGCAATAAACATGTCACACTGCTGAGGTGAAACACAATCTGGAATTAAATTTACTGCATATAAAATATGGTGCCCTCTTTATTGGTTCAAATACTTGTCACTCATAATTTATTTGAAAGTGTATGGCATTCATGAGGCAAGAATGTTGCTCGAAATGGAGGTGGGGGGAGCTGCAGAACTCCGAACCACAGCAGTTTGCAAGAGCTCTTCTTCTCCTTTAACACCCATTTCCCCATCCCTTGCCAGTGCTGACTGATATAAACGCATCAAATATGATATCAGTGCCTCAGCCAATAAACAGTATGTATCTCACTAAAAACAAGCTCGAGTACGTTTGGCTGTGCAGCTGCACGTTAGCTGCAAAGTGGTTGAAGGAAGATAACCGGTATTGCTCTCAGAAGAACAAGTGTGTAGATGTTTATACGTGTGCATCTGGGGGAGGGAAGGATGGGAAGGAGCCGGATTTAGCCCTAGTCCATTTCAAACTCACTCGCCATGCCTTTCCTTCTGGCACTCAACTTTTTCATGATTTATTCCAAATACTGTCGATCAGCTTTAACTAATACAGTTCTTGTATGAAGCACCTCTCTAATCTCTTCAAACACAGATGTGGAAGCACGGCTTAGAGCATGGAGGCCAACAAAAGCACTTTGCCTGTACCAGTGATTAGCTTTGATTGACATAGTACACTTCTGCTTTCACAGGCATACTTTAACACCCATAAATGATTGTTTTAAAATGAGAAGCACTGGGTAGTGCAGCTCTGGCTTTAGTAAATATGCAGTACAAATGTAGTAGCAGATAACTGAGAGAATACAAAACACTTGATATTCTTTTCTGGCTGTTCTCCTCCTTTTTCAAATTTTCTTTCTTTTTTTTCTTTTTTTTTTGCATCCAGCATTTATTGCTAATTGTCAAAGAAAAATTATGACTACATGTATTCTGCTTAAACCTGGACTTTTGGTCCTGTCCTTTGTGCGCTTCATAGTTTTTGTCATAAGAGGCAACGGGAACAGTAGTCTGGTTCTGAAAAAAATAAGCTAATGCAGAACTCGAGGGGTTTTCCCTGTTGCAACACACAACTTTACTTGTATTAAATTGATGAAAATAAGGAAGGATTAGAAAGAGGCAGTTTCAGGATGTGTAAAGACATCCAGACTACAAAGCACAGGGTGCCAGCAAAAGAATGTCAAATATGTGCAGCAAAAAGCTTTTGCAGATACAAGTTCTGTAGCTAATTGCTTAATTGCTAATTTTTTCTGGAATCCACTTGATGTATTTATGAATACAGCCATGTGACTCTTGAATACACACTCAAAAATGAAGTTCTAAATTAGAGATAGTATCCAAAAAACTAAAATAACTTCCACTTCCCCCCACCAAGCATTTGTAGCCCCCTTATCAATCAACACAGCCCATTCTTTCTTTTCTACTCAAAGAAAAATCCAAGCTTTGCTCTATGACCTACCAACCAGCCAGCCCACATTCTGATGGGACAGCTTGGGAAGCAAGTTACAGTTTTCATCCCCTTCTGCTGATCTCGGCCTCCTGGTCACACATGAAGGGAGAGGTGTTTTCGTTAGGTATCGAGGAACCAAACCATTTAAAAGCCCACAAATTTGAACCAGCGTATAACACTACACTTGAAAATGAACTGGAAGTGAGGGCAGACAATGGGGCACAGATGTAAAGAGATCCTGGTGAGAAACACCCCATTAACAAGTGAATAGCCACTGTATGCAACAGGTGAAATTTCCAACCAATCTTAAGATGCAGATTCGTGTAAGGTGTGTTACCAGTAATCAGTAACCCAATAAGGGAGATACTGCTGACAGAATGGACCTCTAAGCATTTCTACATTTAGACTATGATATAAAGACCTGAGTGTGCATTTTAGTTACACGGTTTCTTGAACTGATGGGACAGACAGGCTTCTTTCCTTCCACTGAGTAGAATCTAGTGTCAAACCCAGTTGTGAGACTAGTCTGGTCTGTAAGAGCAAACAGGGCACTACATGTAAATACTGACACTACACATAGCCACAGTGAAATAAAAGTAAAATGGAAAGATAGCTGCTTGCAGTACCTCTGTATTCCAAACTATATCCAGGATTTCTTTTACCCTTATGAAGAAGAAATTTCAAGTAATGTACACAAGCTGGGAAGTCATACATTTGGTATAATAATTTTACAAGTCTTTAAATGTTTTACACATAAATGTGTCAATTGATAACCTCGTATCTTTGCTATAGTATCAGCAGGGTAATAAAATCCACAGAGCTTACTAAATTGGTAAAATTAGTTGGGTGATAAAGTCTGTGTTCCAAGTTTCCATCTCTGTATGTGTGTGTGTGTGCACGCGTGTCTATGCATGTGTGTGCATGTATATTCCAGTGTTTTTGCATGTATGTGCACATATGTATTCATGGCACAAGAGAAAAAAATCAGACAGACAACTGATTTCTGCTGAATCCAGCGGTTTTAATCTCAGTGAGCAAAGGCTAAACAAATGCTGGTAGTGGGGATGCCTAGTTTCCTTCTTTGTTGAACAGCTTGACCACTTTTTTTTTTTTAATATGCAGTATTGCATACCAGCAGAAAAGAAAAGATGTAACTAAACTAGCATCGATGCTGGCTATTCATGATCTAGTTAAATATGTTTCATGAGAATGATCTAGGCAGGTTTTATACAGATTTACATGCGGTTTTCTTGTATTGAGAATACAGTCAACACGATTCAACAAAAACATGAACAGGACTGAGAAAACAAACATGAATTTTGCTGTTGCAAGGTTCACAGGACAAAAATCACTATGGCAAATTTTGCAAGAATAAATATCAACATTTTTGCATTTGAAAATGTTTCCGTTCATTCTTTAGCCTTCCTGTCAGGCTCCAAGGATACTCTGGACTTGCTGCACTTTGCACTTTGTCCAGAAGCTGTTTGGTTACCAATGCCCCTCCGAAAGTGAAGTCTTCTCTGTGAAAACTACATACAATTTGGCTGGGGAGAGAACAGAGGCCTGAACAGCTCTTTCCCGAACAAAGGATTTCTTAAGTGGAAGAAATTCTCTTCGTCTCGCCTGAGTGGCTAGGCTGACATCCGGGGAAAAAGAAAATCCTATTCCCATTGTACGCTGCTGATGGAGAGCCTTGTGCAGTCTTAATTGTTCTCTGTCTGTCTGCTATCTGACACCTTATACAGAATGGTACATTGCAAGTCCTCTTCCAATTTTTGTCTTCTGACAGGGATCAAAAATGCCTTTTCCTATATGCTCTTCCACATTTAAAACCCATGGCAACCCACTTTTCAGGAAAATCAGCAAGGTCCCTTCCTCAAAATCCCATGCAGAGGCCCACAGCTCTGACTGTCTCCCAGTCGGATTCAGAATCATTTCCCTTGGGTCAGTGCTTTGTGCTGTCCATGACTGGCAAGAGTCCCTGGGTGGGTTTTCTTCAATCATTTCTTTCTCTTGTCTTCACTGCGGCCCATCCATTTTCCTCCAGCTTTTTCTTTCATCATCTGTGCTTGCGCTCTTCTCTTTCTCCTTTCTCTTCCCAGTTCACGGTCTCCAACATGCAATTTCCCCTTTTTCGCATGCTTTTCACTCTTGTCCAATCCCTTCACCTCTCTCTCCCTTTCCTTCTGCACCTTCGTTTGCTTCCTGTTCTTCTGCTTTTCTTCCTGCAGCAGATTATTAAGAACTGCGAAGCCTGCAGCCACAAGCTCTGCCTGATTAGTCAGCCTGAAATGATAGCTGATATATTTTTTTAAACAAAGCCAATCCTCAGCTTTACTTCTGTGAAGTTAACAGAAACTGGGTGTATTCACTACCATGTCCTATTTATGGGCCTGGGTATGTTTTCAGGAGCTTAATATTATTCACTTGGCTTTAAAATTTTGGTCATCGTCTCCACTGCATGAAGATATTATAGATAGGAAGTTTTACATGTGGGGCTTTCTTCCTTCATTTCAAATCTGTGTGCTGTCTAACCAATGCTAATTTACATTGCACAGAATACATCAAAACACCATTGAGAAACGAAACTCATTCCATGCAGCAGTCCGCATCGATCTTCAGGAAACAACGGAAGGAACTTCTATGTTGCACATGCTTCATTTTCAAGCACACAGATCTCTTAAAGTCCTGTCCTAGCTAGATCAAAAATGTAACCCTGGCAGTAGGTTGCAAGCAAACCCCTACTCCCAGTCACTGTGACTTTCTCCAGCCGTCACATATTTGACCATCACCCACTTTCTCTTGCATGACAGGACCCTATGCCATAAACTGTCCTACCCTTGGCCTCCCTGAGTTTGAGGTAAGCAATGTGAAAGGACCCAATTCCCATCGCACAAAAGAAGAAATGGTATAATCTACAATGTAAACTGAGAGAAAGCTGAATACCGCCTTGTGAGGGTTGGAGCTCTTTCAAGTTTTAGATTTGCTAAAAATTCTGTCATGTCACATATCATCTATTTCATCCTCTTTCCCAAACTTTTGCACCTTTTTTGAGGCTTGGGCTTGATTCCTGCAATCCTCCAGGAGAGGCAATCATCACGTTTGTTTCCTTTATTAGCATTTGTCTTAAAGCCACTAGCACATGTCTAGTTCTCTCTCATTTTTTTCAGACTCCCAGATGTCTATATTTGGCTCCAGCAATCTGTGTTTCAGAGTGTTTGTCATGTGTCAAGTTAAGATTATAACTTGGACCATCTAGAACTGAAGAATTTGGATCCAGCATTCACGAGGGAGGACAGGATACTGTTTTCTCAGGAGGAGAAAAGCTAGCTGGCACGTCCCCTGCCCCATCAATTCCCATCTTCCCTACAAATAGGCCAGCAGAAAGACTCTGTGCTGGGGTGGCAAAGAAAGGAGATCCACTGGCATCATGCTCATATTTGATGTTTCAGCCAATCCTGGCTTGGACACTGGGAAAAGATTTGAGTCTAGACAGGTCTGGCAAATCTATCTATTATACCTCATCAGCACTCTGCTGTCGGTATGAAACGCAGAGTGTAAAGCAGATCAGAAGAATTGTTGACTAAGCAGAGTAGGAGGTTCATGAGTAGTCTTCATTGAACATGCACTATGTAATATATCTAGGCATTCTCTATGCTTTTGGTGGGTTATCGCATTATTTAATGTAAACCTCAGCCATAAAAGAACACACTCGTGTTCTTTCAACAAATGTCTGGCAAATATCTTTTAACAAATATATGGCACTTTATAAGATCTAGATCCACTCGGCCTCACAATACGTTCATGGATCATATCAGAATATATAGAACAGCAGTGCAGATACAAAGCCACGTGGATACTTTTACTCATATTACCTTCAATTTAGTTGGCACATGCTGTAGTAGCGTTCAAGACGTGGTGAAGCACACTTCATTACAAACTGGCAACATAAGATCACACTGAAGGTCTGTGGTTTTTTATAGCACATGCTGGAGTGTGCACCATGCTGAAATATAGGCAAACCTACCTTCACTTGAATTAACCTTAATTAGCCAGATTAAATCTAGCTGGATTATGTTACTCAACCAGGAATCACATTACTTAACTGTAGTGGCTCTTTAGCAATACTTCTCAAACTAAACATTTATGTGTGTCTATAAGCATGTGTGTCTGTACGCATGTATTTATGTATATACATGTGTGTGTCTGTGTGCATATGTGTGCCTGCGTGCATGTGTATACATCACAGCAAGAATTCAAGGCACTTTGCCCCAAGGAACGGTACTGGAGTGTCTGTGTGGAATCAGTTACAGTGCTGATCATCAGATTACGGGTGTGTTTTTAAAAGCATGGTTTGTTTTTATATTCACCTCAGCCTGGATTTTAGTTTTTATCTGTGAACTTCCTCCATGGAGGAATGAGATGGATGTAGGAAAAAAAGATCGATTTAAAAATTGTTGCTTTACCTACAGTATTCTTATAGCATTTGTGGACATTGATCAAATCTTAAGGTTCCATTAAAAAAATGCCATCAATTTTTTATTTTTTCGGAAAAGGAAATAAATCTTTAAAGAAGATGATCACTTAATTAATCACAGGAAAAAAGTGAGACTAATGCCTAGGAGTTTCGTGATTAAGAGAGAACAGAATGGAGGACTGGATAGCTTCAAAGAGTGCTGGGCAATTTTTGCCTCAATACAGACTGATAGCGATGGAGAGTCTGTGGGGCAGAACCTGACTCACACCAGCCCATGTTTTCCCTGAATTAGCTGTCGTCCTGTTGACTCCCACCTATCACTTCTGGCAAAAGCAGTGATGAGAGACAGTGTAGGAAAAACACTCAGCATTTATGTAGTGCCTAGCCAGCACATAGCCCAAACCAGAATAATAAAAGTAGCTTAAAGCTGAGCCTTGAAGTTGTTCTATGTTTTGCAGGGGGTAGCTGGGCTCCTAGTCATCTTGGTGCATGGCAATGACAGTCACAAATGGGGCCTACTCCAACCATTGTCTCACAACTGGCCCAACCAAGTTTGCTTACTTACAAGTCTAGTGCAATATAATTTAATGACACTCACTAAAACAAATTGCTTTTCAAGACAGGTTCGTAAGGCATGCAGGTAGGTAAATTACCAAAAAAATCACTGTGGCAGGTGGTGGTAGTTGTCATCTCCCTCAGCAGAAGAAGTCTGGTCTTACTTAAGAAGATGAATCTGCTCTCCCTTCCCTACGTATGAGATCCTTTTGCTTTATCAGGAATGAAACACCAATGCAGAGCAGGAATTACATTTCTGGTACTATAAATGAGACTGCTTTCTTAGCATGTTTTCTAGGGAATGTTCATCAACTAAAGTTATCCTAAAGACAGAAAAAGTTCACAAGGATCTTCTTATGATTGGAGATCTTCCTGAGCAGAAGGTATGGACACAATGCCAACCACCAGTAATATCCTCCTTATGAACAGGAACTCCATAGGTGTCATACAGCTCCTCAGCCTGGAAGCATATGTCACCCCATGATCCATTGCCCACTCTGGCATAATTTAGGTTTTTTCTTAAACCTTTGCTCCTGTAACCATATTTTACAAGTAGATCTCTACTTTCAGTTTAGAAAACCTTCCCAGTCCCTCAAATATTGCAGCCCTACAGGACCAGAAATCAGTATAATAATTATATTAAATCATATTCTGAAGGAAATCTCGTGGGGAGGTCTTACTTGTGATGTCTGAAATGTGCAGTGATCACTGTTACATTAAAAAAAACATTTTTGCCCTTACTGCAGCTACTGCTCTTGGACTTTAATCAGCATAAATGAAAAAATGACTCTGATATGCCCCTACCCTGATCCAAAAGAGACCAGAGTCTCCTTGTATTTGTGGTGTTTGGCCTTCTGACTGTTTAGCTGACAACTAAACGACCCATGTTCCTGGCTGGGAGGAGACGTGCCCCCACAGCACTCCTGTGGAGCCAGTTCGCACTGCTCCCCAGTCATCACCATCCCTGGGTTCAGCGACCCCAGCTGCAGGTTCCTCTGCAGAAGCACTGGGATGTGCTGGTGCCACCTTTGCTTCTCCCAGTCCATAAATGCTCTGTCACCTGTTAGTCATCCCCATGGTTTTCCTTGTTGTGGTCTGTCTCCAGCAACAAGGACTAGAGCTTTGTCTGGCAAAGGATGGAAACTACAGCAGGGTTTTCACTAGACAACTGTCAACTTATTTACAGGCTGTGTATTAGTTAATATAATTAAGACATTGATGTTGTAAATTAAATAGTATAGAAGACATTTTGCTGGCATAAGATCTGCACAGCGTTTTCCATACACTAGCTTATGAAGCATGAAAAATGAACAAAATGTACAAATAGAAGTCAAGATGCTCAGAGCTGCTGAAGGGCTTTACCAGTAGTATATTATTTCTGTTCTGATGAACTTTCAGGACATTTCCATAATGGATAGTTATGAACTTTTCTTCCTCCCTTTCCTTCCCCTTTTTTTAAGTGATAGCTGCCAAATTTCATAAATCCTATAATGTTCTGCACTGTAATTAGTCTGGAAGCCTGTAATTGTTTAAGTTTAAGCCAGCAGATAAAGGCTGCCAAACCATTTGAGCAGAAAAGTTGTATTAATGGCTTCATATTATCACTTGCTGATTTATTTAATCTCTTTCGATCAAATTGTGATTCTCAAACAAAAACAAGAAAAACTCGAGCGGTTGTTTTTCACTGCGAGGAGGAAATGGGCAGAATGGACACACACACACAGACAAAAGGGCTTTTGTGGCAGAAAGGGTGCGTCGACAGTCTTGAAGGTCAGTCATGATTCAAAGGAAAATATGCTGTGGGAAGAGTTATACTCAGTAATGACAGCTAAAATTATACAACATTTGGTTACAACCAAAAGGCTTCCACTTGTGTTCCTGCACTGTGGTATCCTGGGACATCTTTCTCACTTTTAAATGAAAAATAGTACACTACTTTTAGCTATTAGAAGTACACTAATCTGCACTGTTTACGGTTTTATACCATTAACATGTCTCCCTTCATATACAGCTTGGTCCTATGCTTTGCTAGCTGGAGTAGCGAGAGTTTAGCACTGGATGTGAGAAAAGATGAGAAGTGTATTGAAAAAAAGAATATGTGTCTTTGTCGGCATTATTTATAAGGGTTAGAGCAAAGGTCCTTTTAAAAAACACCGAAGACAAAATATTGCAGGGTTCATATGTTATTAATGGCCTATGTGTTGGTGTCCACCGTTTATATAATGCTGTCATTCAGATATTCTGTCACCCCCTTGTACAAGATACTTTTACAGTAAGCACAAACAGAGGACAGCTCAAAACCATGACATAGGAAACAGTCTATCTAGCTGCTATTACTTCATCTTCAAGGAGTCAACATTGCATGCTATACATAAACTCAGCTCGAATGCATCTATTAAGAAGTCATTTTATTAGTTTTAGAGTAAACGCACTCAATTTTTACAACCAGTGTTACAGTTTGGTCTTACACTTTGTAGCATAGCTCCCTGAATGAAAGCTTTTTGGTTCCAGTGCAACTTAAGCACATGTCTAAACTTTAAAAAAATGGGAGTAATCTCATTAATATTAGATTACTTTCTGCACTTGAATTCAGCAGATTCTGAAATTCCTTGATGGATCAAGGCCTTTGAGAGGAGAAAGTTATACTAAAGGTTTGACATCAATAACTCACAAGGAGATGGTTCTACCTTTATTGCAGACAGCGATAATTATACTCTTTGGATTCACTTTTTGGGTGTGGTTAATGGCACTCATTGAAGGAAACATGGATTTGCCACCAAAGCTAAAGGAACATTTCATTTTAATGACAACTCATGAAGTTTTAACAGTTGTTTTTATTCTGGGTGGGAGTGAAAGCAAAATCTTTCTAAAATTTTCATATGAAGAAAATTGTGTTGAAGTTGACCTTTTCAACAGGAGTTTGGATACGGGAGAGTGACTCTCTTAAAGTTTTAACCATTAAAATTCTGCAGAATATTTTGGCATTTACTGAAACAAAGGTGTTCTGCCTAGTTCTTTTTCTTCCACAGCAAATTGGCTAAAATTTAGAAAAGCAGAGGCTCCACCTGCTACGTGCCATATCTAGGATCTCCAACTCAACAACACACGTAAGCATAGGCTTTTAAATGAGATTAATTTTAATGGCTTTATGGATATGGTTTTCTGACTCAAAGCCAAAATAGCCAGATTAAATTTACTGTGATTTTTAGGGTTTGTGTTTCAAATAATTGAAAATTTTATTGTGATTTTGAGAGTTTGTGTTTTAAATTGAACCATCACTCTGAACCTGATGAGTAGGCAAACACTGACAAATCTGGAAAATAAACACATTCCATGAAACAATTCTTTTCTGATGGTTATTTGTTTCATAAAATAATATTCAGGTGTTGTGTAAAAATAGTAGTAGTATATGTTAGTTACTAACCAGTAGTAACTGTTTATTATAACTATCATATATGTAAGCCTTAATAGATATATTCAATAGAAAAAAGGAGAAACAAATCAAAGGCACTTGCATGTGTAAACAAGTTATAAATCCTGTTTCAAAATGAAATTTTAGAAAGCTGTTTCTTTACATCAGGGAAATTGAACTTTTTATAAAAACTGAAGGATAAAAGAGGTATTATTTTGGATTTCTGATGTTTTAGACTTTCTTTCAGTCATTGATTTTCCATTGAAAAATCTTTTCACAAACATTTTTTCTCTCTCCTCTAGCTACCTGACATTTATAATTAGAACACCACTGTTTTGATAAGATGTGACTTCCTCTTGTAAATTCCTAAAATACATCTCTTCATGTATGAAAAACACTTTGATATCAACATCTTTAGCACAATTCATTATTGTACCTCTCAATAGGTAGAAGTATGAAAGTATCTTATTTTAGTGACTCAGCTTAAGATTTCTACATTGTTAAAGACCTACCAAAGGACTGTTTTGAAGACTGATACACAGACCTTGTACAAGCAAAGTATTAAGTACATATTACACAACATTTAATTTATTGCATGATATAGATGCAATGGAGAAGCAATTTAACTAGGTGGTATAAAAAGTGAAAAAGGACAGATGCAATATAACAGCACATCAGGAGATTTTGGTAGGGTCTGTAAATATTTTTTATAATGTCTAACCATAAAGAGACCGTAATCTGCTGAGGGACAAGCATCGGGTCATTGCATCTTCCAGTGTATGGGAGAGAGGGGTGGGCTAGAAGAGGGAGCCACGCTCCAAATAAAATCACAGGCATTGAGCTATGGGAGCCACATATCTCTCAGACAAGAGACTGGGAAGGTGAATAAGTCAAGCCAACATACTTGCAAAGCATTAAAAGGATGAAGGTCTGTATATTGGACCAGGTCAGCAGCACCCAGGCATTACACACGTACAGAGGCACAGGAGCTTCTGCACGTACAGCACACTGTGGAACTCAGGTCAGGGCTGCCATAAACACTCAGCCAAAAGAGAAGCTATACAACTGAGGAAGAAGTCTTTCATTTTGCCTCACATTGCAAAATGACTTTTTCTTTGTTATGGCACCAACAGGCAGAAGATACCCGATTGCTTAGTCTGGATCCCCATAAAAGGGGTATCCTGTATAAAATGGATACAAAGCCTAGACCATTTCCAAGCACCAGCTTTGATGTGAGAATGTCTGTTGATTTAATTATGATTTAATGACATGCACTGAGGTTTGTCTGATATTTTGAGGTTCTCCATACAAGGAAAAAATTTTCATTAGAAAGACTAAATTAATTAGATAGTATGTGCAAACAAACTAACTAACTGCCTACCCCATTTGTGATTATGTCCAGGTGAGACTTTGTTATTTTACTTGAACAATTAAAGCTTCTCCATATGATGCTCCTCTTAGTGCTGAATTTTTTAGTACTGAGCAATTTGAAGAAAACAAATTAAAGCAGAGGATTTAGGAGAAAGCCTCACAAAATCCCAAAGATGATTTTTCCTTACCAAACTCAGGTGGTATTCAAAAAAAGAGAGGTGGGGGAAGCAAAAAAGAGAGAGTATCATCTAAATTCTAGAAAAAAATTAATTACTAAAATCTTAAAAGCCGCAGGGGAGACATATGCCTGTAATCAAATTCTGGGAAACAAGCCCCTGCAAACTCTCGCATTTCAACTTCCAACTCACTACCCTTTCATGTTCATTTTGTGATGAAGTGTGAGTCTTACAAACAAACAAACAAAAATGAGTTACAAAATTTCCACTCTTCCATGCAGCTGAAAAATCCCCCGAGTTCGAAACAGTGAAGCGAGCTGCCTTCCAAACTATTCAGAAATGAGGTAATGGCTTTGCGATTTCATTCCTTTGGTTAGAGCAAAGAATAGAAGCTGGGAAAAGAGAGTCTCAAAAAGTGTGCTCTTTATCCCCTCCCCGTTGGCTGCCTTCTGCAGCTTTCAGCCTCAGGAATGCAAGGGATGATGTAGTGCAGCCGGTATGTACAGAAACACTTGCAAACCCATTGTACTTAATGAGACTTGGAAACCAGTCAGGACCAGGGCACTTCTTCTTGTGATGCTTTTCATCAAGGCCACAAAGAGGGACAGCAGAGAGGCGTGAAATGTTACATAGTTTTTGTAAATATTTAGGGCAGGATTTTTAAAAACTAGCCAGCTGATTTTCAAACACCCTTAGCTCCCCAGAAGCTCCTGCTGAAGATCCCGTTGCCTTCAAGGATCATCTGTGACTTGTTCCAGATCTCAGCCTCAGGGACGGTGCTACTGCAACACCAGACCAGCAGACAAGCAGTCAAAAAGGGGGAGATGCAGAGCAAAACTTTCCATACAGAATGGGAGTTAGTGGAAGAGGGTGTTATTCTGAAGGATTTGGATTTTATTTTCTGTTTTACACCCAGCTCCCTCTGTGCTTGTCAATTCTACAAACATTTTAATATTCCTGACTTCACAGTTCTTCACAGTGCAAACTCTAACACTACCAACAGAATATTTAGCCTTAGGTTACACCAAAATCTTCTTATCTGGAGAAAAATAGGTCAGGGGGGTTGTGTCTAGCCTTTGCAAAAGTGTGAAGTGGCCTGAGCTAAGCCCAAGGTGAAACAGACTTAGCACACCTACATGAGAAGTACATAAGGTGCCCACATAGTGGTCAGTCAGCATTGTCCAAGAACATATTTCCAAAGTCCACCAAAGAGATAATTCAGGCTTCGGGTGTGCGGTGTTTCATTTACTAAAGGGCACGTTCATATCACTGTCTATGTGTATGTGTTTGTAAATATATGCATCTGTAATTTATAAGCTACCTATTTAAGATTCTTGTCATTTATCAAGATGCTTTTGAGACTTGATTCCTTATTTTGCAGACCAAATGTTAACATTTGATTGAATTTATTAACTCAATTAAACGAGAAGTGTTCCACATTAGAAAGCATAACGTCGGAATTAATCCCCCCAAAATGTGGTGATGCTTTAACTAATATCCTGTGACCTCTTGATACCCTCCGACACTGTCCGATGAGCTCAGTATAAATAATCAGTTCAGAGGTTTCCCAGGGAGCTCTCTCTAGACGATATCAGATGTCTCTTCAGAAGGGATGCAACCCTCCTCTCTTGGCCAGGAGAAGGGCAGAATGCCCTCCCTGCCTTCTCCCAGCCCTCCAGCCCTCCCTCCATCCATGCCTCACAGTCATTTCTTAGCAGAACAAGGCACTAAACCTAGCTGTGGTGACCTTCAGAAAAATATTCTCCAGGCTGACTTTGATCCCAGACAGAAGCAGGATGCAAACACTGGAAGATTGTTTGGGCGGGTTGGTAGATGGCCACAATAAGAACAAGTACCTGGGAAAAGAAATCCAGCCACACACCCACAACCTAAAAATACCTCTTTGATATTATTGGCCATCCTGAAAAAAAAAATTAACTTGCTAACTTCTAGTGATCGAGACACGTGGCTATTCCCTTGTCAACACTTGCCAGATGCAGTCCAACTTTGCACCAGCCAAAGCAACAGCACTGAACCTAGCCCATACGTGGACAGACTGCCACAGAATCCAATCAAGGCAGTACAACCCATTACTGACATTGCACCACCATACTATCTGCCCTGCCCCTCACCTAGAAACTGGAAGTCAGTTAGAAGTGTGACCTTTGTCACCAAGTTTTGTCACCAATCATCTCCCAGCCCAAGCTGTCCTTGTAGGTAGGCTGTTCCAATTCCAAAAGAACAGGAAACAAACTCATTAAAGGCAATGCATGCAGCAGATTTTCTTATAACCACTGCAATTTGCAATCTGGTAAGACACCAGAGGCAGTTTTTGCTGTGCAAGAAGAAAGAATCATTAATCTATTCTCAGACTAGCACAAAATTCTTGAACACTCACATTGGGCAGTGCTAACGGTCCAGACACCATGCCGGTATAACAACAAACTGTTCCCCCACGGTCAGTCTTTGAATGACATATGAAAATGTTCATGGATTCTGCCAAAAATAGAAAAGCAGAGAATTTGAGGGATCTTTCCTCTGTGCCTAGAAAAGAAGATGAAACATGCAGACTCACCTTGACTTTAACCTTACCATAACCTTAACGGAGCTAAAGAAGGCAGTTATAAAGCCTACAGAGAACAGGACACATCCATAATAGAGCTCCACAAGCATCCAACGTAATCTAATACCAAACATCCAAATTCCCATTTTGCATGATAAATCCCAGGAATCCCTCTGGCCGGGAACTGAAAGACCCTTGGTGGAAAGAGGCATCCCCACTATCCTTAGGACAGATCACGTCTCAGCTTCCTGAGCTATTCAGGCATCATGTTGGTTCCTTGATGGCTTAGACAGGCCACAGCTGCCAGGGGCATGTGATTCTACAAATATAACACACTCCTCAGCCCAAACATGTAAACTGCCCTGAAAAGAATGATAAAATAGAGACATGCTGTAGGAAGTTTCTTTATGGAATTTTAAGGACTCACAGAGGCCTGTCTGTATTCTCATTTCTTTCCCCATTCTGTTATTCCATAAACATCTGCTATTAGCTACTATTGTAGCCGAAATATTGAATTCAAATTATCATTGTTTCATTCTTAAATTCTTATGGAATTTGCCATCCCAAAAAAGTATTCTTTAACTCATAATTTGAGATTATTGTTAATACCAGGTTTGCGATTCCTCAGAGAAAGACTTTGCATGCCTTGTTGATGCCTCGCTCCACCCAAGATGAAAATAAAAATTTCATATTCTGCTGCACATTCTAACAGCAGTGATAGTTAGAACGCTATATATACACTGTTGTATATATAGTATATATGCATGTACAATATATATACTATATACATAAATCAGTGTTCTTATGATAATTTCCATATTTTATCTCACATAAGCCCCCTGCACGACATAAGTTTTTATGAGTCCTGAAAGACTACGCTCTTTCCATGTACTGCTCCTAGTCAGCCAGAAGGAACCAAGTCTATGCACTATTGTCCTTTAATATGAAAAAAAAAAAAAGAAGTATTGATAACTAATTATTTCCCAGAGCCTCCTACCAGGTCTTTCCCACTGCCAGTCTGGCTGACTCAGAGATGTTTAAGGGGGAGCCACTGTTCTGTTGCAGTATGAGTCCCAAACATAGCTGATATGTTAACTGACTTGGTCATGAGAAACACATGAGCAGCTACCATCAGCTTTTAGTGTGTATGTCCCTGGGTAGTTTAGGCCTAGCACGTAGGATAGCACTTAACCCTATCAGACTATGTTTGCATGACAGATACTTATGATGCTTAAAGCATCTTTCCATTGTCATGTCTATGTCCTGACTAGTCTTTGACAGAATTATCTCTTTTGTTGAAGAATGCTCTCAGAATTGCAGAAATGAAATAAATCCTTTTGACACAATCCACTAAATCTCTCACCTTGTTTTCTTATTAAGTCTTCTTTTTTCTAGTCACCAGCAGTGACTAAAAGTCTCACTGAGTTTTTACCTTTCCCCTGTTTTCTTTGAGAACTATTTACTGGCTTTCAGCCCCAGTGAAAAGAAACTCCCATTTAACAAATGCACCATATTCTATAGTCCAATCAATACCAACCCTCTTTACTGATCATTTGGCTTAATTCAGAAGAAAAGATGTCATGCTTCACATAAATCACTTTTTTTACTCAAAAGAATCCCTTATTGAATAAACTGTAGTGTCATTTCAGTCAACAAAAATAGAGCACAAAGATTCTCGGCACCCCTTGGTAGTTTGCATTATTTATCCACCTGTAAAATGATGTGATTCTGATGCAAATGAAATACATTTTTAACTTGCATTTTCTCTTCTAATAGAAAATTACCACAGAAGGCTAGAAACGTCCCTATTTATGTAAGTGGACTTTCAATTACTGTAATCCCACAAGCACTGTACATGTATATATGCGCCCACATTCATTCACAGTTCTAGCAAAATTGAACCCATTAGGCGATGTTTCACTTTGTTCTTGTTGGCACTGCCATTCAGGTGCTTTGATTAAACAAGCAGATCGAGTCCTTCTAGAATGACAATTCAAAACCATTCACTCTCAGCTTTTAGTTTGGATCCAGGTTGGAAATATGACACATTGCAAAATCACACTGAGCCAGATTTATGGCATAATGTAATAGATGATTCACCAATACTTTTGCTCGTGCCAGACTGAGACAACAGACCTTAAATCAGCAATCAGTGTCAGGTTTGGAACTGTATGATCTATCTTAAAAAATAACAGAAACAAAACAAGAAGTGTCTACAGGACATTTTTTTCAGTTGTGGAGACACAGAAGTACCATGATACAGACACTAACATGGAAGCCTTAATTTCCATATTTATGTAAACTATCTACAGTAGCTTCAGGAATGTAAACACATGAAATTTCCATGAACTCCCACATGCAGTCTGAAATATGGACAAAAGGGATAAAATCCTACTGTACTTCATCTTTAGGGATCAGCAAAAAAGGTATGTTTCACATGACAACTATAACTGCTAAGTAGTAAGCTGCATAAGCATTCAGGGCACTCAGTGCATCTCATTTTAAGCAACTGTGTGTTTGAGTTTGCCAATAATATGTTCTGAATTCTTCTATGGATACTGGAAGTGTGTGTGTGTGTGTGTGTGCTGTCATAACCTATCTGCCCAAGCATGGACTGTCTTGAAAGATTAAGTGTACCTATTTTGAACTGGAGGCTGCATGCCATAATTTTTAGCTAACCCGTTTCCTTCTTAGTGAAAACAGAAATAAAAATATATTGTGCACACTTCATTGCTAGAACCTTTGACCTCAGCTGCCTGTCTAGCTGAGACTGTGATGAATGCTTTGTGTCTCTTCATTTTTAATTGCTCATAAATTGTTATCCCATGAAACACAAAACTAGCCTTGTCCTCATTTTAGTAGGGGTTGGAGGTCAGCCTAACAGTAATACAATTAAGGAGTGTCTTTGTGTGGGGGTGTGGGAGTGAGGAGGGCAGGAGGGTTACAGAAGGTTGTGGTAGTGAAAGATGTATTCCTTTCCAAGGAAATACAAAGCAAATTCCACACTTTCAAACAAAAGTCTTTAATGTTTGACAGTGTTGAGAAAAGCTCCTGGGAGGGCATTTAGAAGGGCAATAAAGTAGACCTGATTTTCAATATCTGTATAATCATTCTTAAACATACATGTACACATGGCTGTATATGATAGCACCAATCTTCTCTTTGCAATGGCAGACTTAATCCTATGGGTCAAATTTTACCCAGGCATGCATGTTCCGACTTGCTGATTTCAGAAGAAATGATAGCCTACCTTTGACTTCTCTATAAAATAATCTAAACCACATCTGTGAAGATAACACTGCAGAGTTACTTTCCTCTGGTTAATCTTCTCTCAGTTGTCACACATTTCCTTCCTGTTCTTGAAAAGCTGGACTACTCTTAATTCAAATAATATAGAGTATGCCAAGACACAATGATATCTTTCACCTTCAAAATGTCTGGTAATAAATAACAATAAAATATTAGCTCAGTGACATCAGGGAGCTTACCGTGCCCAGATATAAACCTCTTTTGATTTTGGTTGAATAAATATGCAAATAAAGAAAGCTTGCTGAATTTGCTTTTACCTGGCGCCATACATAATTCTGTTTAACAAAAAACATTACTGGACTTTCAGTAACCAAGCATGTCTTCAGATTCCTACAGACCAAACCATTCTGGTAATAGTGGGTTCTTGCTGATCTTAATTTAGGCAATTTGTTCCAAATCCCTTAACAATCCTTCTTCTCTGATTTAGATCTAACAAGACATGGTGCCTGCAGCAAAGCCACTAAGTTCTCAGAAACCTGTCACAGAGCTTGGAAACAGTCTTCTCCAGCCCATTGCACAGGCTAATTTTAGCAGCTGTTTAAAAAATACTGATAGCTATAAAGGAAAATAGCATTTAGCACCCACTGTTGAATTCTTCCTGGAGGACAGACAATTCCACCACTTAGTCATAGTACAATGGATGCTACCAGCTCATACAGATTCCAGCAGTCCAGATAGCAGAAAGGAAAGTTTTAGTCCCAGTAAGTGACATACTGCTGAATTCAGCAGCCCGAGTCTGTATCCTTTCACCTGCATGCTCACCAGTGACCTGTTACCACACTTTCACAAAAAGTCCTACAGTTTCATCAGATACTACAGAGAAAGACATGAAACAAGTTACTGAGGAAAGCTACTAGGGTCCCAAGATACAAATTTGAACTGGATTCCAGACTATTCAGAAGCTTTCCTTCAGATCTATGCATGGTTTATTTTTTTCTAAACTGAAATGTAGTATCTGTCAATTACTAACATTTTACCATTTTACTTCATAGAATATGAACTACTTTCCCATGAACCCTAATGAAGTACTACTAGGAAAGAGAACAGAAACTATTGCAGAATATTGTTCTTCCTCTAATGAAGGATTCCTGCTTGCTTTAGCTGTGCTAGTAGTTGAAACTGCATATGTTTGCTAATGATCACACCAAGATTAAATTATATTTCAGGCCTTCTGTAAACTGATTTCTTACCTTATCTTTAGCAGATAAAAAGCATATTAGCATTTTCAGGATGTGGGATGGAAAAAAATCATTTCTCTGGTATATAGGTTCTATCAAATTACACTGCAATGTTTATCATGACTTCTGTAAGATTTACTGTTTTTATTTAAGAAATCCACTCCTTAAGACTGGTGATTCTATGAGATTCCCAGCTTCCTTGCTCAAAAAGTAAAGGCCTGGTACCGTCCCTCTGTACTCAATCTAAGTTGTGATTTAAGAACCAAAATTCCACCTAAATCACAGATAACAATCTGGACTGCCTACACCCCAGCGTTACTCCAAGTCTTCAGTGCTAAAACCCAGTATGTCCTTCCACAGTCTGTGGAAAGCTCCTGAGCTGTCTATAGTTAGAAGCAAATGTACTCGGAAACACTCTCTTCTTGCAGGATAAGAACCTACTTCCCAGAAGGAGGAAATTT
This sequence comes from Harpia harpyja, assembly GCF_026419915.1. NCBI lineage: Eukaryota > Metazoa > Chordata > Aves > Accipitriformes > Accipitridae > Harpia > Harpia harpyja. Next base: position 15,579,963 of record NC_068942.1, on the reverse strand, counting down.
AGATCTAGACATTGAGTCACTTACATTCTCCCTGCTGGAGCTGGAAAGGTTAGTTGTGGTTTAACATAAAAGCTACTCTTGGGTCTCCTATTACAATTTAGTGGTTAAAACACCCAAAGAAGAGAAAACTAGGTGCTAGATCCCCCCACCTCAAGGGATATGAACCTAAGGTCCACAAAAATGCCTCAAACATCAGGCCAGGGCTATGCTGGGTGTACACCTCTCTCCCTGCAAGCCAGACAAATACGAAGAAGCCCGAGAAGCCTCTAGGTTAGGACTTCTGCTGAGGAAAGGTAGTCCTGGGAGCGTCAGTGTTTTATCGATGATGGTGTAATGTTAAACCTATACTCATTTCAAGGGCTAAGGTCTGGAACTCTAGCTATGCACCGTCCCAGGTAGAAGTCAGGATCCTTCTTTCCTGCTTTCCCTTCAATTCCATAAGGGCCTTGCGTCAACTGTTGGCATCTTTCCTGCCTCGTGCTTGAAATCCCCACGTATGGCACATGGGCATTCAGTCCCCCTCACCTCCTGAGCGAGTCACATCTGTGCATTGTTTCCAATGCCTCCATTCCTCATAAGAGCACCTTGCTCCATGAGATCCTACTTGCATGAGAGGCTGGACAGCTTGCATCTCAAACTGAGGGAGGCACTGTGTTGGTTGCCTCCACAGTCAGTGGAATTGCCAAGACCGATCTCTCAGGATCTTCAGAAATGCCCATCCCTCCTCATTCTTTATGTGCATAGGTATTTTCAGAGGTTCACTCAGGACTTCCTACCTAAAATTTAGGTATACCTTTGTTCCAGATGTTCTGGTCAGACAAAAGCTGAAGCTCAACTTGCAAACTCTGGTAGGCCTTCACACAACACTTCCACAGACTTAATTGGAAAAAGCCTAGTATTAGCCAGATAAAAAATTCAGGGTGTATGTTTCCAATATTTTCTCAGTTAAAATTTATCACAGCACAAATGACAAATCATAGTGTTCTTGTTGAATCACAGCATTGCATCATAGCATTCTCATTGAAAATGGCAGACTGGTTACTTTTCTCTTAATAAGAGTCTACTACTTCATTCTACTAATGGAGAAGGTTTCTTTCAACATTGTGTACAAAATCTCTTTTAAGACTCAGTAGGGTCAGGTGAGGTGGGTGTTGCTGCCAACATCTAGTCAGCTGCTCAGCAGGAATTTCCAGCAATGGGCGATCTGAATAATATGGATTTGATGGATTCTCCCTCCTAATTTTTCTTAGAAAATTTTGAATAAGTTTGGTAGTAATGATACTGTTTCCATAACTTGTCATGTGTTCAGTTGTTCAATTAAAGTAATTGTTCAGAAAGGAGACTGAATCCTTGCTAAATTTGTATTGGATAATGAAAGGCTATATGGTGTTTTGAGGCAGACTGTGAGAAGTGACCTAGGATAAAAAACAGATTGAAAGAAAGCTAACTCCTGAAGAAGATGTGGTCTGTGGCTGGTTTTCCCGGTGCTGCTGATAAAGAGATCATCACCTTTTTCCCCTTATGAGTCCCTTACAAGGGGAGGGTATTGGGCCCAGCAGCAAAGGCCAGCATGATAGGATGACCACCGATGGTAAAATCTCCACCAAGTCAGAGAGAAGGAGGGCTAAAGTCTGGCTCTCTCTCAAGTAGAACAGGTTGCAGACGAAAAGAAGGCCAGTTCTGGATGAGTTGTTGAAAGATAGTTTCCAGGTGTGTTCCTTAATAAAGCAGTGGCTTGCCCAAACTATATTCCTGATGCGTCTATTCCTTTGATGCTGGGGAAGTCCAGCACTTTTTTTTTTGCAGAATACCACTTTTTAGGAAAACAGCTGTCAGTTTAAGTGAGCCTAGAACTGTGCATTGTAATTAATTTTCTTTCTAAATGCATTTGAGTCTCTCATTTGGAGAAACTCATGCCTGCAAAGTAGTGCATCATGCGCTTTTAAAACCATTTAGTATTCCTTATGTATTACAAAGGGTTTGAGTTTATGAGCTATTTTTCTTTACGGCCATGGACTTTAAACACAGTATGTTTCTCAAAGCAAAGGAGACAATGAATTCAAGACTTAAAGTAGCCAGTGTTGGGGCAAAGCTAATGATTCTGCAAATGTCTTCTCCAGCATGTGGCAACTTCTGCAGAGAACCATCCTGGACCACTGCTGTCCCCTTTGAGGTGGCAAAATAACTGTTACAGGGCAGGGAACTCAGTGGAGAGAAGCAGTGGTGTTTGGAAAGCAGGCTGTGTTTGGCAAAGATGCCCATTTTACAGTCTAGTGTCAGAGGGCAAGACTAGTCAGGCTTTCCAGGGCACCTGGCTCTGCTTCGTGACAGGAGCATGTTGCCACCTTGTACTTTCTTGCCAGTTTCATGACGAGAACCAGGAGAGCAGTGAAAGCTGTTAAACGCAGTTCATAATGCAGCCATATCTTTGGCCTTAGCTCCAGCAAGCCCAGATGGGAAATAAGGGTCATTTAGAAACAGAGCACTTCCCACAAACTAGAGAGAGATGTAAAACGTACTTACCTACTCATAATTTTCTTTCTCTGAAGTGGATCCTGGGTCCTCTGTGACCCATTAGAGCAGGATTATTCTTCCGCTCTAAACAAAGAAGCTGTCTGGTGGGTTTTTTTCTAGCTTCTCAAACTAGTGCCAACTGCCCAAAATGGGAAGACAAACTACAGATCCTGATGAATAAACATTCTGCAAGATTAGCCATCTCCAAGCAGGAGATGTTCACTTTTATCTATTTAATTTATCAAACAAAAAATGGAAATGAAGATGGTAAAGCAAGATACCAAAATGAAGGAATCACAGGATTTCTCCCTTAGCTCTCAGCAGGAGTGCTTTCTGAGGGACAAAAGGACGATTAGAGACATGATGCAAATGAGACAGTGTTCTGGGTGGGGTCTTTTCTACAGCCACTGTAGAAAAAGGAAAATTCCAAGCAGGTAAATACATTTTAGCTTGCTCCCTTGTGGGTGTCTGGTGCTCAGCGATGCATCACAGGTGGGATGTATCAAACAGTAAAACAAATCTCCGCAAGCATAAGAGACATTTAAGATATCAGGAAAATTGAACCCAGAGGAAAGAAAACCTTTATTTGAGGGTGGCTGTTTGTTTTATTGTGTTGGGGTTTTTTTTTCTTTACTGCCTTCCCACAGCATAGGAAGAAAGCTTTCTTTAAAAATGAACAAACAAGTCCTCTAAATACTGCAGAATTTTGTGCCTACAGGTCATGGTTGGTTTAAACAGTACATACGGGAAAGCATAAAAGAACAGGTATGCACACAAGAAGAGACGTACTGACCTGGTGTAGCCTTTTCCTTGGCAGCTGCCCAGAAGAATGCTGGTCTTAAATAAACAACCTGACAGACTAGCAAACTTTTGAATTTATACATCAGGAAATAGCAGATGTGGCTGTTTGCCACCTCTTCTTAAAGTTGCCCACATAATCCTAAAATTATATCTGATGTTCTTCAATGATTAATTTTTGCATAAACAGAATTTTTAAGTTCCAATCACATCTCAAGTGCTAATGTGTATAAATGACTGATCTTCTGGAAAGAGTCAAAGCACAGGAAAGGAAAGTGTTTGGTTCAGATGACAACTTAAGCATGCTAATACAAACTGAGAATCAGTCAGAGAAGATGCACACTATTATTGGAGATGGAGACTGGCCTCACACGTATTAGCTCTCCTAAAGTGCAGTAAATAAAGTAATAATTAATTGTAAGTGATAAAAAGGGATCTGAATAATAGAAAGTTTTATCAACATGTTTACAAAGAAGTTTTTCTGTGCAGTCTAAAGCAGCCTGGTTTCCAATGGAGCCTTGCTCTCTGTCACCATCCCTCTAATATCTTCCCCTGCAAAGAGTCCTCTTTCTGCATACATCCATTCTGGCAACACCGCAGGGCAAGGGAGAGCCTACACTGGAACCAGTTAGGACCTAGCTGAATATCTAACTTGCCAACCACACAATTGTGCTAACACACAGAGCCTGCCTTTCCTTCAGCAAGTGTCACATGTGGGTCTCTCATCCAGCTATCACTTTCTGTAAAACCTGTGAGAATTTGATTATTCTTGTCTCCTCATCTTAAATAGACTTCTTTTTTAGCAATTTTAACAAATTTAATTGAAAATAGATCACAGATTCAGGATACACTTGGAGAAAATCACAAGACAATCAGATTAACAAACACACAAAATTTAATAAATTAGGAAAAGAACACTACTAACTGTTGAATCATATACAAAAGCTTTTTGAGACAGGGCTTCAAAGAACTGGCAAAGATGATGGGTCACACAGAAAAAGACTGTAATTGACTAATTTTGTTGCAAAAGCTGTACCAATAACACTTGGATACCAGGACTAAGATCCAATTGAGTCCCTACTTAACAGGCCACTCTATTACATCCTTAACCACGAAATAAAATACACGGTTGCCCTTTTTAAAGCACCATTAACAGAATTTGCAGAACTCTGTGAAACACCATGAAACACGTGCATCACTTGCATGAAATCCCTCAGCGGTCCTGCATATTCATACTGCAGAAGGCAGAAACCTTTCTCATTTTCAAACAAAGTTAAAATGACCAGGAAGTTTGAGAAAATGCAGAAATAAACACATCCATTGATTCAGGACCCTTAAATATTCTGAGTGACTGTAAAACATCATCTGAAAGATTAGTAGTTACTTTGACCACATGCTCAGGAAGCCAGTTGACAATTCTCTGTGGAATTCACTTCACCTGGTCACAGGCACCTACAGGTTATATGGCAGTTCTCAGAGCTGAGTCCACAGTGCATGGGCAGGGGGACAAGAACTTCCAGAGAGCAAGTCATCCCACCCCTAACACTTTCTCCAGCATTGGATTCATTGTCCGAAGGTGCTTAACCATTTTCATTGCCTGCACAGGGATCTTAGACGCTAATCTGCACCACCTCCTAACCTCCAGATGACTATAGTTTAGAAAAATGAGCTCTTAACAGTAATGGATAACTTGTCCTTCTACTCAAATGCAGGTAATCATATTCATCTGATTTATATTTTGAGCTCATAAGAGTAGAAACTATCCAAGGCCTGAGAAAGAACTCGGCACTCAGTATTTATTTACTAACATTCACCATTCCAAAAGCAATTTTCCTTTTCTTCATACTAGATTTTCATTGCAAACTTTCAGTTCCAGCTTGTCTTATGAATGGCAATTGAATGCAGAGACAAAATATCAGAGTAGATAACACTACCCTCTTCAGTGCTTGAAAGCTGAAGAAATTTTTAGCTTTTAATGTTGTTTACAGTGTTACCTTCAATGGCTGGAGCCTTTTTATTTAAATTCCTCTCACGGTTCTCTAGGTGGTCATGTTGGTCCAAACACAGAGGTGTGCTTCACCATTTCAACATCCATTTACTTGATGTAAGGGCAAATGGTCAAGGAATTCCCAAGGAGAACAACAGAAAAAAACCAAAAAGACAGGTTGTAAAATGACTCTTTGGGACTAGAAGTGGTTGCAATGTTTGGCAGAGTGGTCAGGTACTTGGGGTCTCTAAAAATAGCTGGCAAAATTGCAGAATACCAGCAGCTGAAAGGTCTGGTCAGAACATATACAGATCACTTCTATGATGAGCCATCAGCAAGTGATCCTGCTGTCTCCTGGACATTGGTGTGAAGCCAAAAGGGCTTTGATCAAAACTACAAACAGGCCCACAAAGCACCCAAGGCGCTTCTAGCAAAGTCAGCAAATTAGCATGGAGCTCTTTCGTTATAGGATGCTGCAGTTTTGAGATGAAATGTCTGTCTGGGTAAAAGGCCTCTGCACTGCCAGAATGGTAAAAACTTCTTTTTCCCATTGAGAGGATTAAAGATACACTGTGTGTGCAGGTGAATTTACTTGTATTCAGGAAAGTGTCTGCTTGTGGCAAGATGCAGCTGCAGCAGTGCCCTTCGAGAGGAGAGGAGAGGAGAGGAGAGGAGAGGAGAGGAGAGGAGAGGAGAGGAGAGGAGAGGAGAGGAGAGGAGAGGAGAGGAGAGGAGAGGAGAGGAGAGGAGAGGAGAGGAGAGGAGAGGAGGGGAGGGGAGAGGAGAGGAGGGGAGAGGAGAGGAGGGGAGAGGAGAGGAGTCAGCAGGGTATGTGGGAAGGCTCAGTTCTTAGCATCTGACAGGAATTTCAAGTATATTTGGGGAGTTGGAGATGCCTTAAAGGAAAGCTGTGGCTCAGTATATTTTTTTTTCCACACAGATACTTATTTTCTAGAAAATAAGAATTTTTTTAATTTCATCATCACATTCTAGTACATTTATTATTTTGTCTTACCCTTCCAGAGTACCCTTCTGCATAAAGACATTGAAAGTGCAAAGCACAATTGAGAAAGAATTAAGGGACCTTGTCATGAAGAATTTGTGAGCAGATATGTCCTCCTAGCAGAGGGAAAGTAAGTGTTGCAGTTAGATGTTACACCTTTTTGTTTGTTTGTTTATTTGTTTGAATAATGAATTACCCTCAGCCACTCACCAAAAACCTTTTTGGTAGTGTGTTGTTTCTATACTGGCAAGGCAGCCTGCATGCATTTTACTGAAAATGAGATCTAACTGTCTCTGAAAGACAGCCCCTCATTTGCTTAGACTGTCCTGCTCCACAGTTGTAAAGTTTGTGTTGTTGCTACGTCCGCAACCTTGCTGCTGCCCCAGCCTGAGAGCTGCTCCTTGATGAGACAGGGAATACCATTTTAAAAAATAAAAAAAAAGCATATTTATAGAAGCAAGGCTGACAAGACGGGGGGGAGTGGAGAACAGGGCATGAGCACTCATGCTTGAAACCCCTTGCTTGTGCAATAATGAGCTTGAAAGCCTTGCTGAAGTGGTTTTACAGCTGTGCAACAAAATGGTGCACTCTCCTCCCTTAATGCTGACATTTTAATGTAGGATCACAGCTATTCAGATTGTCCATTGGAGCTGGCAGGCTGATGGTGTGAGCAACTACGCACTCTCATCAATGTCGCTTGGATGAAAGCTGCTGTCAGGCTCAATAAAATGGCAGGCTAGGCCAATCTGGCACACATGAAAGGAAACTGGAAGAAAGGCTTAATTGCACCTCCAGCAGATTCCAGTTATTCTGCTGGTCTGTTAACAACACACAGCCTGGCACGCCAGTCCAGTCTGCCGTGCTGTGTTGGTAAGAAAAACTCCTTGAAGGTACGGCACAAAGGCAGTCTGGGCTAGGCCACGCCAACCAATGCCAAAGAGAGCGTAAGTCTACCTTCTCAGCTACGTTAGTGGCAGCCACCGTATCCAGCGAAAAACTAAGAAACAGAGAAAGGAGCCCTAAAACAGAAGGCTGGGTTGGTCCATGCTTGACCCCATGCAGGGTCCACCAGCACTGGGAAGATGCCAAGATGGCCTGGGCACTCTTCTGAGACATCTCAGGGAAGATCCAATGGGAACAGTAGAAAAAAGTAGGTGACATTAAGCCACAAGAGAGGGAGAGGAGAGGACGCATGATCGATGAAACCAAATACTGTGGCATTCACTCTGAATGGAGTGCTGGGTGGCATCAAGGATGGAAAAGCTAAGCATTTGTGTCTTTGATGTGTTGGTGGAGGACTGATGAAGGGCAGGAGACCGGGTTTTATTGCGTTTTCTCATTTTTGTTCAGTGGTCACAGTGGTCATGACCTATTGTTGGAATATTTGCAAAAAAGGTTTTCTGCTGGTGAGGTGAAGGAGACGAGGAAGAAAAACACGCTGGATACAAAAACTTTGCCTAGGGATAGGGAGCAACAAGCCCTTGGAGCTATCTTTTGCCTCTTAAATGGGACTGAGATAATGGGAAGTAATGAGGCACCTCGGGGTATCTCCTTTTGCTAGCATAGCATTGTGAAACGAAGGAAAGAAATTCTGTAAATTAAAAAAGAGAGCCTTCATACTTGCAAGATGAGGCAGAATTACTCATTTCTAAATAGATCACCACAGCACCCGGTGGCCACAGGGTAAAACATTTAGTCCATCCATTCAGTCTGTCTTGGAAGGTGTATGAGGATCACATGATTTCCTAGTATTTTTATTCCTTGCTTTTTTAATTTTACTTGCAGGCATGTCTAAGGACCACATATAACAGATCCAAGACTGCAATTTTATTACTTTTTGAAGAATGATAAAAAGGAATTACTCTGAACAAATATTAACATTTTCTATAGAGTTATTCTTTTGTAGCACAGTCTAAAAACACTCAAGAAAATTATGTACTGTGATACATTGAGGAAAAAGAATATATCCCTGTCTTGTGATGAACCCAATTTCAGTTGCACAAACCCTTCCATTTCTAACTCTGATTGGATCACAGCCCTCACTGTCACCTGTACTTTGTGTTCTTATACTATCTGGGGATGAATACGTCTTGTTCCTGTTAGGCACTGGGTACCTTCACAACTAGGTAGGAGAGACACTGTGGTCATCAGTATTGAAATTACCCCCATTTCTGGAACTCTCTGCATAGCACATTTGAGCAAATGAACTCAGTAGCTCATCCATATAATGACCTGCCAAAAACAGAGAGCACAGGAACTTCCCATAGGACACAGGTGGCTAGAAAACTGAAAATGCTCCTTCTGTCAGCCTGACAAAAATACATTCTTATTCATTCCCTAAGGAATGGCCTCTCTGTGAAGTAAGAGTCTCCCATGCTTATATATTAAAAAGCCAAGTTGCCTCAGCTTATGGACTCTGCCCATCCTTAGCATCACAGGCGTAAAGGAATTAGACCAAGGAGGCTGCCTGTGGTTTTTGAGCGCTCAGTAGCAGAGTAGGCTGTTTAAGAGAAATATGCTTTGGATAAGTAATTCTTGTAGTGAACTAGTAATTCTGCCTTGCTAATTCCCTCTTTTCCAAAGAACATGATGGTTCCCCAGTGCCATAGTGAAGGCATAAGCATGTGTCTTGATCTGGGGATGCTGAAGCAATACATTCATTGCCTTGAGAGGATGGAATAGAGGGTTCCACTGCTTTAAAGTGTATCTAGCGCTTGGGATAATTTTGCAGAGATCCAGGCTTGGAATCATGTTTTGGGGGCTTGGAAATACACAGACCAGAATTTTTGCAGCAGGCTAGTGTCTACTGAGGAGTTTAGAGCTTGGCGGCATTGTAACAGACATTAAAAATACATGAAGCTTCCTTTAATGTAAAGTCCTTTGATGGTAAAGTGGATGGGCATTGAAATGGCCAAAGCCATTCCCTTCAGAGACAAAAAGTCACGAAAGAAATGCTTCCTTAGCTCAGTTGCATATGATACAGATATTCATCACCCTAAAAATGACATAGGGATCAATAAAAACTGAAAGAACTTCATAGATGCATCCTTTCCTAATTGAAAAGCTTAACATGACTGTTGCAATAAGAACAATATACCCAGTGTTGACCTACTTCGAAATAAAAAAAGTCATTTTATGGCTGCTTGCTTCCCTCTGTCTACTTGTTTCCTTGAAGATAGCTTTATATAAAATATAAATATTCCTTGCCAGCATTTTGATCCAAAAGAAAAGTTTCATCCTTCAATAGTGCACGTAATAGAATTGGTCAGATTTGAAGCATGGGAGCACTTTTTTATCTTGGATCTTTAATATTTTACAGTTCAGGCAATAGAATTTAACCAAACCATTGGAGATATAACTAATAAGCTTTCTACATGCAAAAAAATCTCACACTGTAGCCTTCATTTTCTTTCTTGCTTTCCTGATTTACCTGTAGTAAAAGCATGGTTTAAATAAGATATAAAATTTGTGTTCTTATTTGATTATCTCCTGGGACAATTAATGCCCCTGAAAATTTTCAGTATTTTGGCCACAAAACAGATTTAATAAGAACAAGAGTGGCAGCACTAAAGTCAGAAGAAAGGTCTATTAAATCAGTAACCCTACTGATTTAAATAGGACTAGGACTGCACCCTGTGACTTTATGGACACTTATGCAAATTTTCAGAACATCCTCGTAAGCTTTTCACTCTAAGGCACTTACAAGGTCCTGCCTCCAACAAACTGTTTCCCAGAGATGCACATGCCATGTGCTTACACTTGAACCTCTTCTCTACCCTAAACTCACCAGCTTCTAGAACAAGATGAGAGCTTGGATTGTATAATACCACTCCATTTTCCCAAACTTCTTAAAATTACAAAAAAATGCTGCAAATTTTGAGACAATAGGTTTATTTACAATATGCTAACGATATCTTTCACCATTCTTACAGCATAAAAATAATTTGAAATCTTACAGAGTACCTGTCCTCATGAAGTTTTTATTCTAATTTTCTATGCCATACAACATCACACACATTTTTCAAACTCACAACATGCTTTGAGGTTCAGTCTTCAGAAAGATATTAAGAATCATACATAGTTCTATCTCTTTTTGGTCGATGAACCTCTGTCACAAATAGAGCTGCCATGATTCATAAGAAAGTCCTATAAAACAAGATGTTGGTGATGATAAGTATAATATTTTAATAGTTTAGTTTACAATGTTGTATGTTGTAAGATTTATTTAAGATAAAGCTAGGAACTGACTAGTCACCAAGTGTAGCAGGCAGGGAAGGACAAGTGAAATGTAGCATTCAAGGATGTCTAATAATTACCAAGCTGAGACTGATCTTACACAAAGTTGATGGCTGAAAAGTTAGATGTATCGTTTAAGCTAATGTAGATTCCCTCTAGAGTAAACAGAGAAAAACTGCATTTCAGCAGGTGATTCCTCTCACTCTAAAATAGTTTCTGAAAAAGAGATTAATTGCCTTCTGAAGGTGCCAATCTCTCGCCAGTGACTACTGATGGCATCAAGACATCTAGGTTAGAGTGGACACCTAACTTCTGACAACCTAGTGACATTAATGCCCTCTCCAGTCATTAAAGTGCCTGGCAAAATTAGTAGGAATCGAGTGCATTAGAAGTCTGGGTGTACCTGATTTGTGTATAGAAATGCCTGCACCTCTAACAGAGGCACAAGGTAACAGCGATGCTGAAAGAAGCTCATGCGCAGTTCTTGGGGGGTGTTTTGAAGAGAGGCTCTTGGAGTACCTGCCTTGAGGCTGACTTCAGTGGCACATCAAGAGAGCACCCCAGCTGCAGGTGACAGTGAAGCTGGAACCCACAGCTGACCCTTGAGAAACCACATATGTCTGGCCATGGGACAGGACAGCTAGGGAAATAAATTGTTTGGTAAAAGATGGTGCTCTAACCACTTCAGCTTGCTCCTGTCTTTCCTGCCTGGAAAATCAGTTTCTTCTCCTGCAGTTTCCTGCCTTAGTCAGGCCTGATGACAATAGAGAGAATGTATACTCTGTATTTAATGACAAGAAGCTGCAGCGCATACTAATGGTGCCATAGCTCCTAATATCATCCAATATCCCCTGCTGGCTTTGCAATTACATACACATGGAGCAGGGAAGTGGCATGTGGCACTCCCAGTGAGGATAAGCAGGTGTCTAGAATTACCTTCTGACATCTCTCAGAGGAAGAAGGTAAGTGTGAGTTAACTGACCCCACACACAACTCTCAATGCCTGGAGGCCCCTAATGGTAAAGGATGATGTCAGAGTAAGGAGAGTCTGCAAGTCTTCTGAGTGACTACCCTAAAATCCCTTCCCTCTCTCCTGGTCGGGAGGACACTCCTTACAGCCAAGCCAACAGGACATGTTTTGTAGCCCAGTATTGCACCTGGTGTAAAGGTATTTAATCAGAGCATATTTAATCAGGGTCTTCATCCCCAATTTTATCCCACAGCTCAATTTGCTTTTTTGCAGTATTGCCTGCCACTGAATTACACGCGTAGGAGTGTGTAGTTCAGGAGAAACAGGAGTGTTCCCACTTTGTGATTGGAAAGATGGCGATTTTATTTCTCCCCTTTATGTTTTTCCCTTGGAGGGGAAAAAGGGAACAAATGGACAAAGGGGCAACATTTTAAGAAGGGTTTAATAGTTGCTAGGGTTGACACACCAACAGTATTTTGTGTCCCTGCTGTTATTTAATGCTGCAACCTGTACTAGATTAAATTACATGGCAGAATACTGCAGTGTATGGACAGTAGACAGAGAACAGACTATGCTCTACTCACTACTGTGCCCTTGACTCAGTGTGTGAATTTGAGTGCTGCTGCATTCTATAGTATCCTACATCCATAAAAGGATAATGATTCCTATTTAGAGACTCAGCTATTAAGACTAGGCTTCTCCCATTAAATACACAAGGAAATACTTCGGGTCAATTTTTTTTCTTTTGGTTTTCTGGGTTTCCACAGGAAATCCAATGACCTGATTGGTTTTGTATACTCTCAGGACCAAATTTGTTTGCTTTTCGGATTTCATATGAAAGAAAATATTGGAGAAATGAAGTTAGTTTGGAATTTAGAAAAAAAATTTCATCCAAACGGTGGTTTTCATATAAAAATTCAGATTGTATATTCATAACTGAAAAGTGCTTCTTCATATATATGTTTGCATATACATATGTGTTTCTGTGTATATATGTGATAAGTGTTACTATTCAATGTATATATGACAGCATGCCTCGGGTAGCCATTACTTCTGCATTACTCTTTTCTTCATATAAGCTTCACTCTTTATGCCTGAGACCATAAGTTTAGTCAGCAAGCCTCAAATTCCATGTTTCTATTTTGGCACGAGACCAGAAAAACCAAACCGTGGACGGAACAAGTTGTTTGGGTACATCTCAGCAAAGCCAGAGTGGGGGGGAATCTGTGAAACCAGTGAGTGATCTGGTGGTTTCCTATTCTTCAGCTTATAAGGTTCTCTAGCTCTGTTAGCTTTTTAATTCCTTTGGGATTTTGAGTCCAGGGAAACAAGAGGGTTTTTGCAGTGAAAACCGGCCCCAGAACGGTGCTGGGGCGAGACGAAAGACCTTGTTCAGGGCAGGCACCTGCCCGGGTGTTGCGTGGAAAGGGATGATGGACTGAACACTGCCACCTTTTGGCTGTGACCGCGGCAAGGGCGTTGTGCGGAGGAGATTTTGCCGGGCTTCCTTATAACGCGGGCTGGGCATCTGGCAAAAGCATGCCTTCGTGCCAGCCCAACGCTGAAGCGCTTCCAGCTGCTGATCTGTCGTACTGCACATGATAGCGCACACCACGGTGGCACCACGTAATTTAGGTTTCGTCCCTTACCTGTGAGGTCCTCAGGACTGAGAAGATGGGCTAATAATGCGGAGAGCTGTTAGCTTTACTAAAGAGTAAGTGCAATCAGGTTGATGTAAACAGTCACTTCAGCCTGAGTGTGGTACACTCTTCCTGCCTCAGGAATACTTGAGAGTATCTCGCATTGTGTTGTGCTGAAATAGTGTTTTCTCAAGCCGTGAATTATGTACAGTTTGTACTTCAACCTCTTTTGAGCACTTAGCTGTGAATGTTTGTATCGGTGCCAGTGAGTGTGAGGTGATCTCATTAGAAAGAGAAAGAAAATATTATTAGCCACACAATTATTTCCCAGTGATTTAACGGCTAACTCTTATTCACGTGCAACCTCTGCCGTTCCTACACGGGGTAAAAAAAAACCCAACATTTGCTCGAGAGCGCGGGACGGGTGTCTGTCTGTCCGGCCGCCCTGGCAGTGCCTCCCGGCCCACGCAGCCCCGGTTCGGCGCGCGTAGCCTCCTGTAGCCTCCGCCGCCGCAGCTCGGTGCCACATCAGGGCGCTGCCGAAACATCCCGCACCCACAGAGCAGGCACGGCCGGCGGGCCCTTTCCTCGCAGCCTCTCCCGCGGGCAAACCCCTGCCTGCTCGGGGGCCGAAGGGCTCCTGGCAGGACGCCCCTGTTGATGTCAGCGGGGCTGGGGTTTCGCCTCCACCTTCTCACCAAGCTCTTTACCTTCGGGAACCCGAAGTACGGGCCTCGGGGGGGGGGGTGTGACCGAGCCGGGGGCCGGGTGGCCCTGTCGAAATACCGGGCGCTTCCCGAAGGCAAGCCGCGCACGGCTGGGGTACCGCTCCCCCTCGCCGAGGCAGCGCGGGCCGGGAGAGGCGGCCCCGCCGCGCTCCCCTGTCAAGTTTCCGGGGCGCTTCTGGCGGCCCGTGCTTCCGCGGGCAGCGCCGCTCCCATCCTTCTCCTCCTCCTCCTCCTCCTCCTCCTCCTCCCTCGCGGCCCCGGGGCGAGAGGCGGCCGGCCGAGCCGGCGGCACACGGCGGGGGGGAGCGGAGCGGGACCGGGACCGGGACCGGGCCCGGCCCGCCGCCTCGCCTCGCCTCGCCGCGGCGCGGCCCAGCCCAGCGCCGCTGCCCGCTGCCCGCGGCGGCGCGTTGCCCGGCAACGGGGGGGGGGGGGGGAGCCCGGGCGCGCCTGCGCGGCGGCGAGCAGACGCCCGGCGGGCGGCCTCCGGCCCGGCCGCCGAGCGGAGGGGTGCGGCGCCGGGCCGGGCCGGGCCCCTCTCCTGTCGCCGGGCGGGAGCCCGCCGGAGAGCCGCAGGTACCCGGGCGGCCGTCGGCGAGAGCCGGCAGTTCGCAGGCGGCCGTTAACTGCGGCCCCGGCCGGGCGGGGCGGGGGCGTTCCAGGCGCCCGGGCGGCCCCCGCCGGCCTGCCCACGGCAGCCCACCCCACGGCAGCCCACGGCCGCGCGTGTGAGCGGCGCGGCGGGTCCGGCGGGCGCAGGCCGCGTCCTGGACTCCGTCCATCTACTGCTGTGTGCGAGGGGGGAGGACAAAGCCCCCTGGCTTCCCTGCCCCTCCTTGGCAGATCCCAGTGTCCCGCTGCTTTCATTTGTTTTTGATCTGCCTCATTAAAAGACTATTGATGGCTTTAACTATTGTCCTTGTTTAGGTGCTGATTTACAAGCGCTAATATCTGACTGTGCCCAGATTAATGGGAGCCCGTGAAGTTTACAATTATCCGCAGGTCCCTTGACCACACATGGAGGGGTTTGGGTTGGGGTCACGCACTCTTATGAAAAACTCCAAAGCAGGCTTAAACCTGGGAACGTTTTAATAGGATTGAATTTGTAATAGGATTTGGCAGCTTGGCCTAAACTATATGGTAGGGGGGTTTGCTCTGGTTTATTCTGGAGTTGAGTTTGGGGGGTTCTTTTAATGTGGGGTCGTCGCCGTTGCACAATAAGGTGTGGGTTTTAACGTTACGAGTTTATTTTTCGTGACAGCCTGGGCACAAATGTCTCTGGTATGGAGTATTAAAACAAAGAGGACTCTGCCTTGAGTGTATCTTACGGTACGTGTGCAATAGAAGTAGATTCTGATGTTAGACGTTTTCTGATGTGAATCTGCACACTTTATATGAGCTTAAAATCCCTCCAGTTAGTGACAACGTATATGGCATTTATTAAAGGAAAAAAAAAAAGAGGAGAACAAGTGTGACTGTTACTTCACTGGAGCAAGAGTTCTGCTGAATAACAAAAGATTCCCATGCCGACTCTTGCCTTATTCAAACAAAGACACATTAGGAAACAGTAACTGGGCAATAAATTAGATTTATTGAAAACAGTACTGCAAATAGAGGGGAAGTTACATGAGAAGGTAGGAGAGAACCTAAAAGTGAATCATATGAGCAATTAGTTCTCACTTAGAAGTTGACAGCAGCAAGTTTCAGTGGTAGGACATGGTCTGTGGCTGTTAATTCATTTTACATCATTTTGTGCTGTGCAATAATGCTGGCGTGCTATTGAGATTGCTGTGAAACAGGATCTTGTGAATTACCTCATTATTAGGTACCCTCATTTAGTAGTTTCTTCTGGGTTTGGGTCTTACTGGAGTTTTTCTGTTGGGCTTTGTTGTGGATATTTTTTTTTAGTAACACAGCAAAACTGGAAATATATGATACTTGTTCTCAGGGTCATGAGAGTACTTTTCTTTCAGGACATAAACTGTAAATCCTACAGTTACGGGGGAAGTGGCTAGGAGGTATCATGAAAAAATAATGGGAAGCTAATACAGATTCAGTTTGCCTGGCTTTAAAAGTTCTAGTACAGCCAATTTTAAGGAAATGGGAGCTTGTGAGAAAACAGCAGCAGCAAATCCTGTGGTAGCATATATCCCATGAAATGTCAGAGAATGCCATTGGCTTCGCTGGAGTAGCATCAGGCAAAAGACAGGCAGATTTTGCCCCTGTTTAGAGGCTCAAAGCTCCATTTTTTGTAGCCAAGGCTGACGTAGGAAAGTGCTAGTGCCAGAGATACACGTACGTCTGTATTCTAGTTGCCCAGTCCTGTGCATTATTGTACACCTACATGTTGTGCATCTTTCCCATCCTTACAAAATCAAGGGCTTGAGTATTCTGTGGCAAGGTTGTGTACATCTGGCTCCCCTAGCTGGATTTATTCATTTCTATGGCAGTCTGTAACAGCTCCTTGGAAATGCTGACACAGGTTCAGGTAACTAAAAAAAAAAAAAAAAAAAAAGAATGTTTCTAATTAACTTAAATATAATAATCATTCCAAAGGCCATCTGTGGCTGTGTTATTTGCTAACTTTATTCTAGTGTTGATTTTCAACAATATACTACCTATTCATAACCACAATGTAGGATTTGAGGAGATATTACGTATAAGCATTTCCTGACAAGTGAGTGGGAGTTGTATAGAGCAAAATAACCATCCCAGTAGCCATATAGCTGTAGTTTTGTTAGTAGGATTAACAGCTGAAATAATTAAGTATTGAAAAGTGCATCATCTCTGTTAGCTTTCAGGAGTAACATCTGGAAATGAGTGGGACAGTCCTCACCTCCCTGAGAAATGTTGCTTTATGCTATTTGCAGGTCCAAGAGGACAAATCTGCTTCAGTTTAAATTATTCTGGAAGGCTTAAAAATCCCATTGGGACTAATCTTATTTTGAGTATTTTGAAGAAAACTTGGTACAATCATCATTTTGCAAGCTACCCTGGATCCTGTGGCAAATTCAGTGGCCGCGACTTTACAAGAGACATGTAGCCCAGTGTATAAGGTAATTTTGAGAATGTTTTAACCAGGAAAAATGTTTTCTGCTCCGCTATTTTCTTTGAACTCAGATTATGCTGTCTCATTAGCAGTTCCTCAGTGTCTGACTGAAGTAGGAATCTGGATGAAAATGAACTGACAGCATCTTAATCTAAACAAGTAGGACATGGTAATTGCTCACAGAGAGAAGTACTTTAGAACAGTTAGTAAAAGCCTGTGGGGTAGGAAAGGAGGAAGGGGGGAGCTGGGGGAGGTGTTGCTCCTGAGCTAACCAGGTAGGGCTGACTGCTGGTTTGGTGCTGTGCTAGATACAGAGATACGGCTTCTACTGTCAGCTGGAGCTTGAGGCTCAGGCCCTTCAAGCTGCCCGGTGCTCTCCTCCCTATTTCTTCCCCCGACCTTTATTGGTAAGAAACTCTTCCGTTTTCAGCATCAGCTGTGGTGCTTCATTCTGGAGCAGACTGGGGAATAATGCATCTGACACTGGGGAAGTGAGGCCAGATATATACACTTTCATTACCACTTAAATGTAATGGTGTAGCTCCATAGACACTTTACATTTGCTAAAGCCAGCATTGCCACCAGAAGAAGCAGTCCTGCCTGCCCCTGGCCCCAAGTGGGCATTTCCATCCGTCCTGCTCATTGCCATCAGCCCGTGCCATCATACTTGCAAGCACAGGGCAAAACACCTCCGACGGCTGACCTGTGTAACCTACCCCACAGACGAACATGAGATGGAAATGGAAGTCACTGCCGTCTCTCACCACAGTCGGTCCCGTGAGCCAGCTACCTGTGGGGCTGCCCCGGAGGAGCTGGGGATGAGGAAGGGGGGATAAAGGAGATGGTTGCTACTTTTGGCAGCAAAGCCAATGCTGTTCCCTCTGCCTGCATGTTGTAAAGAGCTAGGCGCCCCTAAAAGCCTCTCAGGTGTGACATTGGGGTGCAAAGCAGAACGCAGAGGGGTGAGGTAGCAACGGTCAGCTGCAGGCCACCGTAATTGTGCTCAAAACTTGTGAGGACCGATGGGTCCAACCCAGAGAAAGGGAGAAAGGTGCCTTCTGAGTCTGCTGGATGGGACACGGATGGAAGAAAGATAATAGGCAATCACATGCATTAAATCTATGTATCCGTGTAGCCCATAATAAGAAGCACTGCCTTTCCACGTGCATCCGCTGTAACAAAGCCAGGTTCTGCAATTGCCACAGGGAGGACTGACTTTCAAAGAGCTGGTGACAATGGCAGCTGCTTTCAAGTGTGTGCCTGCGAGACCTTTAAAAACACCAGCTTGGAAAAAAAACTAGATTACATGTTTGAACATAGGCAGTTGCCATGTTTCTGCAGTTATTACTTTGTCTTTCTGGTATGACAGAAATTTAAAAGAAATGCACATACATTTTAAAATTATGACAGTCATGATAGACATCTGGGGTGGCATTGCAATTGTTTCAAGAAAAGGTGTTTAAGATGTAAAAATATTGTGCATTTTTTGATCAAATGACTGAAGCTTATTTGGGGCATTTTGTTATTTACTTATGATACACAGAATAATTTTGAATTTATTTATAATGATTGATTCTGACTAATAAAGAAGTTTTACATCTCAAACTAGGGGGGAAAAATCGCTTCCTTACGTCTTCTAATGTTTTTAGTGTGACACCAAAATTATAGACAAAAGCCTCATTATGCATGTATGTGAAAAGAAAAGTGGATAAGAAAGAGAGATTACAGTCACTTAATCTGTAACACTTCTTACACTAGTTTAAAATTAGAAAGCTATAGCTAATTATCTCATTTGGAAAGATTGAGCAAAATCTGACCAAATATCCATGACAGAGTCTAATTTATCATGTATCTCTTATGATATCTTTTCCATAATACCTAAATCAATGAGACTCAAGTGCCAGTCATTGATCTAATGGACAGATGGTGATTTCCATTTGATAAGGATTAAAGTTTTGGCAACGAGGATGGCTAGAGGTAACAATTTTTCTTGCGCTGAAGAAATCGTTGAGAATTGCCTTCAAATATTTGTACTGTAAATGAAGGCTGTATTTTTTGTACACAGAGAAGCCAGCCCTGCTCCTCACAACTATTGCTGTTTGTGCTTGTCAAGTCACCAAGCCACAGCGCAAATGCTCCAATTCAGCTTCACTCGCAAAGTACACAGCGGGCTTTAAGGTATTTGTCGTTTGCATGGAACCAAAATTTGCTGTCTGACGTGCTGTCCAGGCATGACAGCATATCTCTGAAAGTTGGCAACATCATGAGTAAGCTCGCCAAGTGTTTTTTCTAAATGCACTTTGTTGCTCAGCCTCTAGTCTTTGCAAGACCCCCTCTCTGAAGTTTCAGCACCCCCGATGACATCCCAAATGTCCAGATCCGCGTTACACAGAGGGCTGCTGCATGCTGAGGAGATGACCGGGTCACAGAGGTTTTTCAACCAGGCAAGTAGGTGTCTCTGCCTGGCCTCAAATCTCTGTGGGCAGCCCCTAACAGAATTTTTCTCAGAGAGAAAAACAAACCCGAGTGTTTCACAAGACAAAGATTTTTATCTTCACCAAGTGCCACTGATTTGGTTGTGTTCTGCAGCTGGGCTGTAGCATGGAAGCCCATGAGACAAGCTTAAAATATTATTTTGGGGAGGTCTTTGGTTGATGTCATTGGTTACAGGCCCTTTAAAGGGAAAAAGTCCTTGTTTCTGAAGTCCTTGATACGGTGTGTCCTAGCTAGCATCTGTCTGGAAAATGAAGGAAATCATGACAGTTTCCTTGTGTGGCTCCCCACAAGAAACAATGAGAAATAAACAAGCAACACAAAAAAGTGTTTCACATTGTGTTTGGCTTCCTTCTGCTCTTACCTTCACATTTCTGCTCCTCTGACTGCTGCGACTTCCCACCATGACTCTGGTCCCAGTCTGGTCCTAAAGTTGCAGCCATAGACCAGGACAACTGGAATAGGTCCTGGACAAACACCGATTTGAAAATAATAATTATTAAAACAATCCCATAATGTTCCTGCCCCAAAGATGTTACAACCTGAGGAATAAGGTACTTGCTGTGTTCTTTTCCACTGAGCTGCTAGCTCAAGATACTCTAACATTGTGCCAATCTCATTTTCCATACAGCTACAGTGCAAGCTTTCTCTTTTACAAGAGAAAGTGTTAAGTGTAACCATATGCCAAGCATGAGAGCTAATAATATATACACAAAGACAAGGGAGTAGAGTTAAACAATAACCTGATACCTGCTGGGATGGTCAGTCATGTTCTAAGCACCGTTCTGTATGATAATTAATCTTTAGGCGGCTCTGGTGCAGTCCCAATTTAAATCCAAAGGAGAACAAGCTCAGCAAAGAATCTGTAAGAACTCTATATTGTGCTGGATTAAGGCAGACAAAGAGAAATCACATGTATAAAGGCTGGGACAAACAGTGAATTACAGTTAGTGGAGTCTGCTCTATCAGAGACTGTGTGGCTGTAATGTCTTCTGAGCCTGGAGGAGCACAGCTAGCTCTGACAGCAGGGTCACGGGACGCTGGTGTTATTAAATAGTGAAACCTGCCGTATGTGAACACACAAGGAAGCCGTGGAAAAGGTTGGTTAGTAGGACAGTCCATGAGCTGAGACAAAATTGTGCTTAACTTGGGGAATATTTGAGAGAAGCCTGTTCGGACTCTGCCAGGCATGCTGGGGGATGCACAACAACACCGGTTTGGAGGGACAGTCTAAGTGCTGTGACAGCGGCGTAACCAGTTTGTAGTAATATTTAGACCCTGTCGTTCATGTAAGTGGGGGCAGATGATAGGGGTGGGGAAAGGAGGACTGCAGCTAGGGAGCAGGATGCATTTCCTGGTCATTCCCTGTTCATCCTATTGCTAGTTTTTGTGTTAGGACCCTGGGTTAGGATGAGGAGGAGGTGGAGGAATTTGTTTTTTCTCCAAATAATGTGCCAAAAAAACCTCTGGACAAAACCCGGTGGCTGATTTGGGTAGTGGAACAGCCTGGGTGTAGAAAGCTTGGATTAATTGCCATAAGATGAAAAAGAAAATTTGACGAAGTGATCATTGCCATTTCTTGGAGGTGCATGTCTATGTGTTGAGAGCTCACCAGAGCATGCTGCCATCTTCTAGCCTTCCTGTTTGCTCCTGCTGCCAAGCCCTGGTAACCCAGAGGTGTCTTGTTTCCCTGCCACTGCTCCCACAGTTCCCTGAAAGAGGGACGAGACACCCCAAATTTCTTTCCTACCTCATCCTGCCACTTCTGTTTCTTTTGGTGACACTGATGCTGCCTGCTAGTCCTCTGGATGCTGGAAATCACTTACTGCAATTTTTACTGTGTATGTTTCCACAGTCTGCCTTTTTTAAAAATGTTAGGCTACACAACAGAGGGGGTTTTAATTAGCTGACAGAGGAAGTGGAGCAAAAGAAAAGCATTTGGTTAGGTACAACCCTACAATGCTTGTAATTTTTTCTTACCAAAAATGAAAAGGAAAACAAGTTGTCCTGTGAGTATCACAGTTTACGGAGCCTGGTTTCCTACAGATTTGTATCCTGTTTCCTTCCCTCGCTGCCACCACAATAGTTCTGTCTCCCTCTGTAAACGCTCTGACATCTGTCAGGCAAGAAATAACACACACCCTGGCTAATCTGGAGCCATGCATATGCAGATTGGGCAGCTGGCTACTACCAAACCACATAACATATCACATCCGTGTTCTTCCTGCCCTCTTTTCAATGGGGTTTTCATGCTGGGTTTCTCTCCACTTCCCAGCTGCAGATTTCAAAAAATGCAGTTAATTGTCCCTAAGACTTCTGCTCCTCTTTCAAATTTGAGTTAAATTGCCCAACAGACTAAAAAGTTATTAAGAAGATTGACTGGCAGGGAAGTGGAGAGCCAAAAGGACAGAAGCCTCATTTCCTTAGCAAACCAGCCTGAAATATTTCACTTAAATTCTTCTCTTAAAGGCTAATACAGTATTTTGCTTTACTCTTCTGTGGCACAAACAAAAGATGTGAGAGGCTGAATCCAAAATCAGCTGCAGAAGATGGTGTCTGTGCCCCTTTACCCCAGGGCGTAGTCACTAGATTAACCTTCTGGGAGGTAGGAGGTGCAATACTTTCCTCTGTACTGGGAACTGAGCCTCAGCCTCTCCGGGGAACATCAGTTGTTTTAAGTAGGGATTTCCCCAGTCCGTCATGTTGCTGCTTTCACCCCAAACTGGCTGAGGCAACATTGAGTGAGGCAAGAACTGATTCTTGGGTGATGATCCCTGTCACCAGGCCAGAGAAGCATAATCAGTATCATCTGTTTCAGTACTGAATACATGAAGGTGGGCAGCACTGGCGGGGGAGTCTAGTTCAGATCATACCCATTGTTTGAGAGCGGAAGCACCTGGATTCTCTTTCCTTCTTTGCCTGTTAGGGGTTTGAAGTAGCATCCTAAGTTAGTGCCTAACTGTTCAAGTTGTTCTGGCTTTTACACTGAAACCCAGAGTATCATTCTTGCTTGTCTTTTAGCCTGGTGGCTGAGCCAACCATGGAGCTAGAAGCTTTTGATGGCTTTCTCGCTATGTCTTAATGGAGATTAAAGTACAGCACATTTAACTGCAAAGACTGCTCCAAGAAGCATCTAGAGAACACATGCAACCTGCATGTAGGTTTTATTCAAAGGCTCTAACTTGTCCAAATTCAAGCAAATTTTTCACAGGGAGAACAGTAGGTACATTTTTTACCCCCAAAAGATTGTCTCCAGCAAATATCAAGTGCCTGCCTGAAAGCTTACATTACTGAACTTTTTTTTAAGCCACAAGAATTATTTGACATATGAAAACATATTTTTCACTAGCTTTCTCTTCTGAAATGATATGCCACTTTTACCTGAAACATAGAAAAAAAATACCATCTCTCCAGCATGGAAAGTTCTAGCCACGTAAAGTTTAGCAAAGTTACTTAAGTGAATCTACTACTGAGGTATAATACACAGAACAGCCAGCTTTACATGCATAAAAAGCTGGTGGTAAAGCAAAAATTCACTTGAATCTTACAATATATTTTGCAGAAGTTGAGGCTCATCTGGCATTCCTATACAAAATTCATCCTGCCATGAGACAGTCCTCAGGTTTCATATTGACTTTAGAAATCACGGACTCAGCATGACCAGGTTCCATACCCCAAATATCCTATCAGAAGGAAAAAAGGGCAAAAAGATAATCAGAACTAATACTGAGATTTTCCCTTATGTCTGTGCACCTACATTTAAAACATTCTTTTTAAAATGGGTAGGAACTGAAAAATATGCTGCTGTTGTACATATAAGCTTATTAATCTTACACTTTAAATGTATTTGAGCATCCTTTTGCAACTTCTTTTTCCTACCCAGAAAAAATAAAGGGAAAGGCAAACAAATTGTGGAGGGAGAATAAAGGCAGATCTCAGCTACACTGGAAAGCTGGAGAGGCTTTGACATGGAGGTTTCATTATCACTTCCACTCCCTCCCTGTAGGGATTCATTAAAATGTCAACCGTGTGAAGGTATACCCGTAAATATATAAATAATACATAATAATTTCATTTGCAGATTCCACTTGGGAATACTAGCCCCAAACCATGTTAGTCTTGCTTATACCAGGAAAAATCATAAGCATTATTCTGTTCCGGTGTGGCTCCACTGGTAGAAATAATGTTGGTGTTGCAATACAAAGTGGGCACGTGGCTTTTCCTTCAGTATCATCACACCCAGCTAACACACTGTGGTATGTGAGCCCAGTCAACTCTGTTGCCTTCTGCATCACAAGGTTAAAAGTTGTGGTCTTAAGCTAACACCAGCTCAACTTGATGTAACGGTGGTCTCCAGCTGATCTATCCCTAGATGTTCGGACTGGGTGGATAATCTCTCACTTCAGATCCTCCCACAGCCAAGTACAAGAAGGCACTGTTATTAAGAAAGTACAGTTGTATAAGTTTGTGCAGGCCACATTAGTTATGGTGTTGCCTAAAATCT
Source organism: Harpia harpyja (assembly GCF_026419915.1). NCBI lineage: Eukaryota > Metazoa > Chordata > Aves > Accipitriformes > Accipitridae > Harpia > Harpia harpyja. Next base: position 15,556,041 of record NC_068942.1, on the reverse strand, counting down.
GCCTGCCTAGCTTTACCCAGCTTTAGCAGCACATGGTTTTTATTTATGCACCATATATGTTTATCGTGATCCATTTATCATGGTCCACTTTGCATACGGGCAAAGGTGAGAGAGCTGAGGCTGGCTGCAGAGAGAGATGTCATTTGATGACTGCACCGCTCCCTTTTAGGATACCAGTGCTAGCCATATGGACAAAACATTAACAACCTGGAGGATGGCTGCTTGGCAGTCTGTGTGAAAGGGCTGGGTGGTCTCAGCCTTGCTCATGGCAGCCTATAGTCTACACGATGAAAACTCCCTTGCAAGTGGCATTAAGCAACACCCAAGTTGGCAATCTCAGCTTGTAGGAGCGGAATGAACATGGGGACTGGATTACCCTCTTGGCCCTCTCAGTGGCCCTCAAAGAATAAGGCTGAAGGCAAAACCTATGGACAGGGCAGCCTGGGAGGCTTTGCCTAGCACAGTCCGTATAAAACCCATTCCATGGGATTACAGTCTCCAGGGCTGTCAAGTCACTACTTTGTAAAACCAGTAAGTTGCCTTTTAAAAGATGTTAAAGGAATCTTAAGGGAAAAAAAATACATAATTACTATAAATGCAAGTTTTCCATTGGGTCATACATCTTCATTTAACTTAGTGATTCCTAAAGGAAATGATTATAGTCCTTTGTTCTTAAACAAATAAGTTGTGTTCTTTATCCTCTGAAAAAGCTGATAATATGATAGGTGCAGCTCTATTCTAAGGAATAATTATACTAAATGGCCGTGGATACCTCAAAAGACAGAATGCATCTATTATGCAGAATTCCCTACAGAAATCTTAGAAATCTTATATGCATTGATTGCTAGTTAGCATTAGAAAGACTTTTGCAAGTTGACTTTACCAAAGCAGCAACTATTTGCATTAACAAACAGGCAACATCAGCTAGCTGATAAGAATACAGTGGAGTAATGCAATTAATATAGCTATGTCTGTTAATTAGTGTTTGCTGACTGTCAAAAGGAGATACTGTTAGGAGACAAACTTATTTTCCTGATTAAAGAGTAGGGCCCATCTTGTTGAATTGAGCTGGACCCACTTTTGATCTAATTAAAGCTAGCAGAGTACTGTGTACTGGAAACTTGTGCCACTCTGACATACATTTGCATATTCATAAGTGAGATAGATTGATATTTTGCAATTAACATGGACCAATGAGAATAAAGCCTAATTAGTAAACATGCTCTCTTTATTAACTTTCAGGTCAGGCTTTTGTTGTACTATAAAGTAATAATGGAACAGGAAGTCCGTTTTAAGAAAAAGAGTTATGTCATATATAGTTCATTCCTTTCTCATTCAAGCTCCATCTACTTGTTACTCTACTATTACTCATAGCCATTTAGTTAATTACTGGGATGATGCAAAGGAGAAGGAGATGTATAGGAGTGAAGAGGGAATATTAGGTCAAAGTAGGAGTGGAAAATGTTGGTAAATGCAAAACTCCTGGGCACTTCAGCTATAGACAAGTTCATTGCAATGCGTTTTTCTTCTGATTTGAGTTTGCTTCATTCAAAGCAAATCTGCAGGTTTTAATGTTCTCCCAGATCCTCAAATGACAAAAATGAGATTATATCGAGAAGGTGCAATACAGTGATGTGCGTGCAAGAGGCTGGAGTATGGGGTGTACGTGTGGGGTTTAAGAAGCTTGCACAGCTACACAAAATGTAGAAATTGTTAGATTTATATATAAATAATATTTTTATATATACATAGAAATTTTAAAGATCAGATTGTAGAAATAATGATTTGCTCAGAATCAGCTGGCAAAAGACTTAAAAAGCAAAATATGACTCTATGTACAGCTTACAACACGTGGTTTGCAGAAATAAGTCATACTCTCACATTACTAACTTATGTCCTCATTATGATTAAGTAAAATTAATTCTGTATGCCAATGTTTACAAATTCACTGATTCTAGCCTTCATTTTTTATCTATTTAGAATACACAAGGATACGGCATTTAACTAGATGTAACACATCAGAAAATGGCTCGCAAACAAATAATATTATGCAGCATAAACTCCCATTAACTAATAATGTAGTTGACATTGATTGAAAGTGATTAACTCTAGTGCTCTTTTTCATGTTGTTAGTTAAAATAAATACCAGTGTATAAGGGGAAAGTTGGCATCTTCTCATTTTGCAAATGGATTGAACAAAGCTGACTTCTTCCTCATATTAAGTTAAGCTAAAGGATTAGTAGTTGCATTAGGGAGACACAGGAATCCAGGTAAAGCAATAATAGTCAATGAGGCAGTCTCACTCCATCATTCACCTTTCCTACTTAAAAGAGGTTAGTTACCTAATGATAAAATTTCATGGTCAATTTGGAATATGTAATTAAATCTGATTGTAAACCTACTGCTATTTCTCTCTTCTTCAGAGGTCAGCACGGCAGTATAATTCCTGACCCCTTTCCGTGAGCATTTTCTTATAACTGGCACCAAATATTATTTTGGAGGAGATACCTCTTTCCTCTAGCCTTCAGTCAGCAGCTTGCTTCCGTGTGAGATCTGGTAGATGAGGCACACAGATCCTCATCCCCAATTGGAAGTCGTGGCAGGAGCCCAGGCCCCTTCCCATTACAGCCGCCCCCCCGGGAGCTCGGCGCGGGCTCTGCTGGTCTTCCATCACTCGGCTGTCTACAGGTGGCTGGGTGTCAGCCTGCCTGAACGTGCGGGGGCTAAATAGTATTTTGCAGGTGGATCTGCCCAGCTTAGTGACATGCTGTCTGCTCCCACAACGTGCAGTCAGGCGTATGTTGGAGTGGCCGCAGGTGTCACTACCTGCTCTGTGTCCACAGGGTGCCGTGGGGGTAGGAACCCTCAGGCCGCGGTGGGAGCTGTACATGGAGTCCAACCACCAACCCCCCTCCATCTCCCAGTTTCCTCCTTCGCCCTTCACCTTCTCCTCACTGCCAGATACACCTCTCAATAAGACAGAAAGCCCCACATGGGCTGCCACGTTCCCAAAATTCCTGAGAGAGGGCAGTAATCTTGTTTGCTTCTCTTGCCTTCAGAGCAGGATCCCAGCAGTGATGCCTGGGCAGGTGATGCACCATGGTCTCCCCAATGCTCCTTCAACTTTCCAGCACGGGAGCTTTCCAAACAGCGCTCTCCTTCTTTCACCCTTTCTGCACCAGCGCTTCTCCTTTCTGCCCCAGTGGGGGGACCAGGTATGTGCTGTGGTTGTCCAGCCTCCCTTCTGCCTCCTGCCACTGCTGTCCCTGCAGAGCTGACACTTCAAGAAGTGTATGGACGTTAGCTTCTGCTCCCGGGACTATGGCTCTACCCGCTCCCTCGCTGGCTTTTATCAAAGAAAAAGACAAAACTTCTGTCCTGACAAGGACCAAAAAACGTCCTGAATATTGTCTGCAATCAGCAGAAATTTACTATGGCAGGACCATAAGAGCAGAAAATGAGGATGCTCTAGGAAAAAACAGTGCAGTAGCCTATGATGGACTGTAAGTGATGAAGTTAAGGCAAATAGTGATTACCCTATCTGCATAATGGCACGGTCTCAAAGGCTAGAAGGAGGACACCCTGCCCTCTGGAAAAGCATAGAGTTAGACAGAGATAGGGTAAAACTGAATCTCATCAGGCTAAGAAAAGAATTCATGAAGACTTCCAGCATCTGGGAACAGTCCTCTAAGCAGAAACTTACCTGGAAACTTATCTTAATCTGGACTCTTAAAGAAAGTGGCCTCCTCTTGGGAGGAGTGCAATGGGTATGTTTATCTCAAACCTTGCATGAAGCTAAGAGGAAGAACATCTCACTTGTGGATGATGATAGGCTTTAGGCATGAACAAGGCATCTGATCATTCAGCCTTGGCAATATTGAGGCACTTGTGAGAAATGTAAAGGTGAAAAATGGCAGAGACTGTGGTTTCTAGTATTTCCAGTGTTAGGTGATACCTCAGCTGAGATTTTCATAGATGTAAGCTTAAGTGTCCTTTAAATACCTAAGTCCTTTTCTGTGGCTAGCACTTGGGTTTTAAAGCAATTTATTTAAAAGTCTTTCTTTTATTAGCAAGCCCTACATCTTCCAAGCACCCATCTGAAAAATCGCAGTTTGAAGCCGAAACCATTTACTATAGTCACCATTCTTTCAAAATGTCTTAGGTGTTCAGATGAATGGCTGAGTGTTAAAACTCGATAAATTCAGATTAGCGAGGAATTATAATTATCTAATATCAAAAGCATCTGACCACTGGAAGAACTTATTAAGAACTGCTTTTAATTCACTATCTCAAGTAGCTTTTGATTCAAGATTAGATTTTCAGAAAAGGAAATGCTCTAGTTCAAACACGTATTAAATATAAGAAATCAGTATTGTCTGTACTCTTGCTGTATCACAGCTCAGATTAGTGGCCCACTGTGGTCTCCCCTGAAACCTGAAAGTTAATCACTAACTTAACATAACCTTAAATTGAAGCAGTTGGGGAAAAAATGGCATTGGTCTCTATTAGCTAAACAAAAAAAGCGAACAAGAAATAGTTCTGTAGGCTTTTACGTCCCATAATCATCTCTGTGAGATGATTAAGAAAGAAGAATATTCTCCTCCTGGGTAATTGTGGCCTTAACAGCCCCAGCCTGGCCCAGAACAAGTGAATGAGCAGTGGACAGAGGTCAGCTGCCTGGCACTGGCAGGCAGAAGAGAGCACAGAGGAGAAGGTGGTAAGTGAAAATAAAGGGAAGACAAAGATGCTCTGTCAGGTCATCTTTCCCGCTTTGAATGCTAAATAACTTAGGAACTGGGGAGGAGGCGGCAGCTCCCACAGTTTCCCAGTCCTTGTTGTCATGGCTCATATTCACTGGAGGGGAAAAGTAATTCTGTTCCACCTCCTCAGAAACATTTAGGCTCCTAATGCCCCTTGAGCACTGATCTCTCATTCATTTTGAATAGAAAAAGTCAAATTAAAAAAAAAAAATTAACATCTCTATTTCCAAACTCTCCTGGGCACGATGACAATGGTGGAGTGAAGTATCTGAGCAAACACGGAAGTATCGCAAGCCAAAAGTGCTGAGTAGGAAACAAGAAGTGGGACTGCACAGAGATGTTAACACGTCTGAAAATCATGTCCTTGTAGACTTCAGAGACATTAAAGACTGCCCAAGGATCCCACTTTCTACAGCAATTATGGAAGGCTTTTTCTATGACTCCATAAAAAAAAACCCTCCATGAGATTCCTTTTCTTATGTGACTTCATCCATCCCCTCAATGACAGCAGAGACCTGTAGTGGAGAATGAAACTTTTTCTTCAACGCTTCCTCCAATATACTCCTGAGTATTCAGATACCAACACCATAACATATGGTTTTACTTATAACAAGATCCCAATTTTTTAAAGATCTGTTGTGGTGTTATTTTTGTTGGGGCAGTTCTATTGCCACTTTTACAGTGAGAAGGTCCTAGATCTCTGACCACTTTCAAAGTTCATCTTTTAAATTGTGGCTTCTGATACTACTTACCTCATCAAAAGAAAAATGAAGGGCATTAGGTACATTTCTACTGTGCTACACTATTCATCTTGCATGAAAAGACAAAGCAAAATGGCTGCCTTGCATGCAGCAATTTTGCACTCTGAATTATTCACATGCTTTTTCTTTCTCTTCTCATGGTTAGACGTTGCCTGAATCAACTCAAACAAATCAAAGCAGGTAATAAATTGTTATAATTTCCCATCAGTCTTGCAGAAAGTCTCATTCAAAATAGCTGCAGGTTTGCCAGTCCATCACACTATGAAGACTTCCAGGGCGGTGCATCTGATGCCATTGAGTCACCAAACTTTTGTACTGGGGCTTCTTGCACTTTTTTGTTGCTACTTTTTTGTGCAAGGGTGTTTCAGGTAATGCCCTGCTCAGCAAGATGTTCTTCTTCAGAGTGGCAATAATCCTCCTTACGGCATATCTTTGTCATTCTTGTGGGTGTAATATTTATTTATGTAAGAGATTTGACATCCCCATGCCATTGTTGTATGCCATAATTCTCTGTCATAACCTAATTATCATACTTTGTGGGTTTTTGTAATGATTTAAGCATGAGTAGAATACTATAAGTGCAGGATGCTTTAGTTTGCTCTTGCCATCCTACAGAATATTCCAAGTACGTGTGTGTGAGGTATAGTATGGATAAGCATCCTATATTTTTCCAAAGCTCGCCAAAAAACAGATGCAAAAATAAGATACGGACAGGTGGAAATTTCCATGTCTACCAAGCACTCATCACCTGCTTATGGATCAGAGGTTCTTGGGAAAGACAGCCAGCTGCCTAACCTGCTGGAGATGAATCCAGGTATCAGAGAGTTAAAACACTTGCTCATTGGTTTTCTCAGCTCCTATTTTAATTTGCTCTCTTTTTTTTGGACAGCTCTGTGAAGGCAGTCTGGTTCGCTGCTTTGCCATACTAATGAGACTCATCCATCTGCCTCTGTCATTGCCAGCCTCTCTTTTCTGCTGGAAGTCAGAGATGAACGCTCAGGACAGGTCCTTTCTAGGCTGCAGTACTTAATCATTTCTAAACACGCTAGATGGCCTCAGGCAGTGAAGGCAACAAGCATTTAACCCAGGCTTGGCAGCTCAGGCTTCCACATAGTCTGGCTCTAAGCCTTGATAATGAAAAGTAGCTGTGCTTTTACTCTCCACTTAACCAGATGCTCTTTGCTTCTTGGGGCAAAAGGTTAAATAGATATAAGAACCCATGCTAGTTTTGAAGCCTTTTATTAGCAGTCCTTACAGAAGTGGAGTAGAGCATTCTGCTCCCCCGACTACGCATTCTGCTCCCCCGACTACGTCTCTCGGGATCCTGTATTTAGGACTGTGTCCACTAACTAGAGGAATGTAACCTCCTCACCCAAAGCTCATTGCTTGCACAAGTAACAATAAATAGAGCCTAAAGCCCACTTTGCCACTTAATTATTTAATGTTCTATTTTTATAGTAAGAATGGATGAAGGAGACATTATCAGTTTTGTTTAATGGTGGCAACACCTTATATTAACAGTGCAGATAAAGCATTTTTTCCACTGTGGCTGGGACAACTGATTTATTTTTCCACTCCATCTACTGCTCCATATGTCTCTGGAATCTGCCTTTTTCCCAGAGCTCATGTTAGTATAAAGCAATTGTCTGGGATGTGTAAGAATTAAGTATCCCATCATTCAGGCTAGACATGCAATTAGAAGAGTTGCACTAATTTCCACTGCTGAGACCCTGTCACTTTAATTTATCCTTACTTTCCTGCATTTAGGTCTTCTCTGGTTTGAGGCCAAGGGTTTTATATAGTTTGAGGCAGTTGTTCTGTAATGCCAGAGGTGGGGGGGAGGAGGAGTTGGTGGATGTGGGTGGGAGGGGGAGAAGAGCGGCCGGGGGGAAGTGTTAAGGGCAGGGGAAGAATAAGAACAGGCTGAAAGGAACAAAACCGACACGTACACACTTTAAAGATCTAAAGCATGTGCCAAATAATGATGTGTGGAGCGGCTGCAAAGGAAAGTAAAGCTTTCAGAGAGGAAGCCTTTATTGAATTGCAGCACTGGGCAAGTGTCTCACCCCGCATTATTTTCTTTTTTACGTAGATGTTTAGCATTGAATCTCAGTGCCAGGGCTGGGTTCGAATGGCTCAGCTGAGAGCACCGCCAAATCTGTCCTCTGCTCTGCTCCAGGTTTCCCAGGGGAGAGCCAGGGGTGCAGGAACTTCAGCTTCTGCTCAGGTACCATCTCCCCGCACCCCCTGGTTCCCGTGCTGTGCTGGAGCAGGAACCCTCAAAACAGCATAAATCTGCCAGTGCACCGAGCTCCTGGATAAAAGTCCAGGATGACCTCAGACAAGAAGGTTTTTGTGCATCTAGTCCCTCTTCGCACACCATTCCTGCTGCAGTCAGGACAAAATGATTCCTAGGTCCAACTGGTAAAAGTGGTAAAACCCTCAAACTTTCCAAGCTTTCATGCAGTGAAAAAGCTCTAATTGCATATCTTTGTGGAAAATGGTGAATGGCTTTCTTTGGAAGAGTTTTGTATCAGGTTATTTATATGGAACTGTCTGGGTTGATTTGTGTGAGTGTTTGTCAGTCCAGTATAAGGAAATGTGCAGAAAATACATGTTAATACTGGGTGATACCGAAATATAGTGCTATAGTAAGTAGTTCTCTTGCTCCAGTGTTTTTCAAACAGATAGTAAAAAGTACCAATACAAAATACTTCAGTAAATTTAAAGAAAAGTATAAAGAAAATTGGCAAAACCACATTTATACTCATTAAGCCTTTTTTAATGGGGTAAAGAAAAAGAAGATAAAAACTGCCATTCTGTACTTGCATTGCAGTGATGCCATATTTACAATTTGTTTTCATGTTTTCTTACTAATGGAAAATATAGAACACTGTATTAGGTATACTTATTACTAATAAAGTGTTGCAGAGGACTAAATAGTGCTGATAAACTATTACTCTAATTTAATTAAGTCAGTCGCTTCCTGTAATTTCCATCCATTTGGATCTTCTTTTCCAACAGGTACAAGGTAAGTGTAGCATCTTAGTAGATAGAAAGAGGGTTGCTGTGATGGATTTAACATTAAAGTTGCAAAATGTTTCATTTCTAGCTGATAATAACTCACATTTCACTGAAAGATGGTGGAGACCTAAAATTTAAAAGGTAGTTTTTAAGCCACAGATCTTCGCACAGTGGAGTTTAATGTGTCAGAACAGGGATTTCACCATGATCTCCATGCCAGATTTCTGTGCACAGGTTCTAACTCGGCATCTTCTCTGACTGCACCTTGCAACCATATTCAACCAGGCCCCAAATACTGCTAGAAAGAAGCAAACGTCCTAGTCGTGATTCACACATTGAGCAGCTAATGATTTAGACATGTCACTTGAGGCTGAATGGAGGCCACATCTGTGGGACACGAGCCTAAGTTCCTGTCCATGACATTAGAATGCATTAAAAAAAAACCAGCCTTAACTTGGCTTCAGTCCTGTAGGATAACTGCATTCGTGTGTGTTCACTTTTGTGGCTCACTTGCAAATCCAAAGCTGGAAGTCTGATGCAAGGACAAAATTAGGTATATCAGGGGAAGGGCTCGGGTGAAATCTAGGTGTGAGGTAGGTATTGGATCTTGGATATATATTGTAGATCCTAGAAATTTAGCTCAATTTCCTCAAAGGTATTTGGTGAAATGAAAGGGGAATTGGGCACCTAAGTGCCTTTGAAGCTCTGAGAGTTTGTGCGGGAGACTTTGTGGTATGGAGCCTGACAATGGAACTGTTCATAGTTATATAGTTGTAAGCGGTTTTAAATGCTAAGAAAAGATTATGCTGCCTATGTGCATATCAACTGTAGTTGAACTGTACATTATTATTAATGGGGTTTATACACTTGTACCTGGAGATCAGCCAACCACAAGACCCTGCTGTACTGGGCACTGTACAACACAGTGACAGTTTCTGGCTCGAGAGTTTAATCTCTATGGACAAGATAGAGTAAGGAGAGGGGAACCAAACTAGATGATGTAATCAGAGTGAATGTAATGATGGCTTGAAAACACTGTAGGAACATTAAAATCTTCTAGAGATTTGCTATCTCAACCCTTGCACTGGGATGCAACCAGGGTAACCTACATTACCCACCATATGTGTGTGGCTAGTTTCTATTAACCGGCTGTGTTTGGGGAGAGCAGAGAGGAAAGGGATGAAAAGCAATTCAAAGGAAACTAAGGTCAAGAAGCTCTAAGGGAGGAAGAAGATGGGTGTAGAAGCAAGCAGGCAATTTCCACTATCTTTCTGAACCCTGTCCTCTCCAACGTTTGCTACCCCTCCCATGCTCATCCCCCTTGTAACTTTTATGTTCTCCTCCATCGTGGGCATGATGAAGAGACCAGCCTCCACTCAAGCCTTGCATGGTCACCGCACCATGTGTTGCAAGGCCCACCTGCATCTTCTCCTGGCAGAAAGACACTGGTGACCAATCTTGAAACAGAAGTCTTCAACCAGTTTGCACTCACCGCATAGTGATTTAGACTGTGTTTTGTTGGATAGCTTGTGTGAATGTTATGTTGGACACCGTGAAGATCTTAATAAAGTCAGACTTGTGTTTTGATGGGTTGTAAGTAATGGCAAGTCCCCTTCCCTTTCTGTCCTCCTGCAGTGACTGTCATTGAAAGCAGCTCAGTTGATCCTATCTGTCATACCAGAGATCAGCAGGAGAGTGCGATTCTAATGCAGCCAAATCTTTTTTTATAGAGGCCGTTTTTGTAAAAACTCAGTGAAAATAAAATCCAAGCCTCAGATAAGGTAGAACTGCAAACTCTCAGTACTCTCAAGGCACCTTCACAAATATTTATGGAAAATGTGAACTTGATTCGTAGTCTGCTCTCCTGCATGTTCCATACTTGCTGCTTGTGTTTACAAGAGCAAGATGAGAATGGCTTCAGACACCAATAAGTGGTATTAGCAGGGCAATTCTTCAGAAGTACACTTATTCTCCTCCAAAGGCATTTGCATAATAATAAAGGAAGAAAGCTATATAAGGTAAACTACACATCAGCAGAATTGTTTCTAAAAATGAATGCTTTTCAAGGTTTTCCAAGAAGCAGTGGGAGCTCTTTGAAATCAATGAGGTAATTAAAAGTGGTGGAAAAACAGAATAAGAAAAAAGAAAAAAAGATGATTTGAAAGCTATTAAATGTCCACTGGTCCAGTGATTACAGCATTTACCTGGAGCTTGGGTGACCCTGGTTTGCATCCCTGCACCATTACAGTTTCCCTATGGGAATTCTGGACAAGTAAATTCCTTTCTGCATCTCATCTCACCTATAAAGCAAGAACTAGAGTATTATCCTAATTCTGGGAGATATAATCAAGGTTGTAGAGTGCAGAACAAGTTTTCCAGTGGTCCTGTAGTATTAATAAATGAAGCAACAACTCCCCTCCATTACTACAGCAGTTGTCACTATGTAGTAACAGCTAAGTAGTCCCCATCTAGGGGGTAAACTCAGCAGGAACTAGACAGGAAAGAAGTAACCGGGAAAGTTTGTCCCAGGGCCTGTGGTGGTGCTCAACGGTCCTTTGTCATGAAAGCATATGTATAATAAGGACCTCCATGCCCAGATATTATGAGGATGGAGACCTTTAAAAGTTCCCAACATAAAAAGATGATCTTCAAACATTCCAGATACTAAAAATAAATAAAAATAAAACAAATATTTTGCATTCTCCCAGAGTTCAGTGTATAACACTTAACATTTGAAAGGTGCTAGAGTTGCAGCGCACATTTAATTTTTGGTAATATAACATTAGACATGCATTTTTGCTCTCATGATTCCATGATAAGCTGTCTCACACTGCAGGTGAGAGTATAATAATATAATGGAGGGAATTAGCAAAATTATCTGTGTCTTCCTGGTCCTGGCCCTGAAACCAATAGCACTGTTGGCATCTGGAGGCTGCACCTGTCATGAGTTATGGCCCCTGTTTTTACAGGAAGGATAAAACTGATATTTCAGTGTCATTCATCGTATATAATAAACTCTCCACCTCAGTACAAATGCATTTATATGCCAGTATTGGAATGGAGTACAGAAAATACAAGCAGTCAACTGTATATGTTAGATACACTTTTTGTAATACTTCCTGTTGCTAATAAAATAAGTTACTAGCTCTGTTTCCCAAGGGTAGTTTGACAGAGTTGAAATTGCAGGCTCTGTGTCGTGAAAGAGCACAATACCCTCTTTGCCCTTTAAATCTCGTAACAATGTTAGAGTTTCAGCTATTGTATGGGCTGTGAATTGCCTGGCCAGAAACATGGACCCAGGGTTCACGTTATCCCAAAATATTTAGTCATACAACCAAACGCAGTCTGTTCACAAGGCTGTCAAGATGTCTGACTGAGATAAATGTCTTATTTTCTGATGGCTTCTTACGAATGGTAGTACTTGTGAGTGGCGGGGCATGGTAAGGAGCAAGCCCTCATGGGCTGTATTTGATTTTGGTGCTCTCCCATCAGCCCACACCACTTGCTGGAGCTCACTTTTGTACCAGCATTTTGGCCCACCACCTATCTGCCTCTTGACACCCTTTCCTACAAACAGGTAAAGAAGGTTCAAGCGACCTCCCCAGCTAGCTTCTGGGATTAAGCCCCATCCCTTGGCAAGCTTCATCTTCCTTAATGCAGGGCAATAAGTTTGCCCCATGGTTTCTCCTCAGTGGGAGACTCCCACCCCCCAGGGATGTGTCCATCCAGAGGGGACAAACATCACATTTCTGGCAAGGACCCTCCTACTTCTTCCCATGTTGCTGGCCACGACAGCCCAGAGAGCAAGACTGAAGCGAACCTTGAGCCCAGGTTTCCACGGGGCCTTGCACTGCACCACTCTGTCAGATTTGGCACATGCTCTGGTTTTGTACTTGCTGCTGCAGAATACTGAGTAAAATGGGAGTATTTTTTATTTTTTTTATTTACTGATGGCACCGTCTCAAATGCTTAATCAATACATATGAGCTAGAAAGAATGAATCTGGTATTTTGCCAATGAGATACAAGGTTTAGAAAGAAAGCTGATGTCCTAGCAGGAAAAGTTACTCTGGAGAAGTTGGTTTGCAGGTTTAATGATCAGGTTTCAAAGAATTAAACACCCCAGAAATGTATTTTCAGATTATAGCAGGGTTGACTCTACCCTCCAGTTATAAGTGTCAGTAATCAGTAACACCATTAATTCTTTTTAATACTCTTAATAATTTCTGTACCAGCAATAGGGAATAACATGAATGACGTAGTGGAGGCTTTTAAAGCCAGAATAGGGCCATGACAAAATGAATCAGCTTCTCGGTTTATCTAGTTCCTCTGAAATCAAGGGAGTTATGCTAAGTTACACCACAGAAGGAGCCAAGTCATTTCAAGCATTGTATGATTTAATGGTAACTGTGCCAAACTTGGTTATGCTTTCATAGGAGTAATAGAAAATAATAACACTATGGAAGGAGAAGGTAGGTTTCTTTAGCCTTGTGCATATATATTCATTCCGTGGAATCACCGAGTAGACTGTGGAAGTAGCTACTTAAAAATTGGTTTAATGCTTTAGGAGTGTCAACTTTTTAAGAAAATAACTCGGATTTCTGTAGAAATCCTTATACAAACAGTAATGCCGCGTAATATTGTCTAATTTTGTCTACTCCTTTCTGTAATATGGTCTGACTTCAAAAAAAGAAATTAATAAATAAGCAAGCAAGAGAATAGCAGTATATTTGCTTGTAAGAATTATCTCCTCTTCAGGGACTTTGCAACAAATGTGAAGCTTGGATTCTTCATTAATTAGGACAGAAACACCATACAGGCACATTGGCCAAATGTTAGTGAAACTTTTCTAACTCTTTTTTAATCATTGTTTGTAGAAAGGCTTTTTTCCATTGTTGGTTTAGCCTTTCCTCTGTTATTATGAAGGACAATATATATCATTTTTACTGCAAAGTGCCAGGCAAGCCAGGATATTCAAATGAACAAACCTGGATGCTTTACAACTTTTGCCCTCTTGAAATCAGATCTGAAAAATATAGGACCTAAATATCAATACTGTAAGGTTTTACTTTTATATCAGCCATAAATCTTAACAACCCATACTTAACAATGAGCTCAGATTTTAACTTAATCTTTGGCAGGCTGAGAATTAAACCAGCACATACTCCGTTTTGTCTTCTCTCCCAGGCAGCTTCTTGAAAAAGGCACCGTCTGCGCCAGACAGCTTAAAGGTTTTATAGTTTGGTAAAAGCAGATAGAGTACTGCCTAGGTGGGCCACAGGCTCCTCTTGAAAGACAAAAGAGTTGAGTCTTGCACTCCCAAGCTCTCTTCTGCTTAAATAAAGTTGCTAGTTGCCTAATGAATGTTAGCTGTAATACTCCCTGTGGTCAGTGGGGCTGTTGTTTAATGAATTGCTTAATGTGCTTGATTACTGTTACTATGTGGAATGAGGGAAATAGCCAGAGAGATTTGAAAGACCCACTAGAGAATACGATGAAAATGAATTGGATCAATAAGAAGTTTTTGCTCATCTCTGAACAACGCATTATGTGCTGCATTGTTGCAGTTGGGGATAATGTAATTTTGTGGCTTGTTGTTCTTCTTTTTATAATTCAGAAATATAAATCTCGTTTGACATTGGGTTTTAGGGCTGGCCTTCCTGGAGTTATAAATGTTCCCCTGACTCCAGTCCCGGTTACTCACATGGACAGATAAATTAATTAGGAAAACTTTTATGCCAATTACTTTATGCCCTTGGCTTTCATATGTTTCTGAAGAGCGGCAGCTAATTAAAGATATGATTCATAATTACTGGTCGATCGAGTAGTTGAGTAATGGAATCAGGAACTGTTCCAAAAAAATTATCCATCACATCATTACTAATTGTTACATAATACATAAGGATGTAGAATTCAAATAAAAAATTACTCGCATTTGAAAGATTCATTCAATTAGTGGGTTTGGGATATTTTTTATAACAATTATAAACACGAAGATAGTTCTCACATTTTTAAAGATCACAGAGGTTTTATAAATATTTATAATTAAATAGGAGCATAATTTCCAGCAAGTAAAGGACTCAAGGGCCTAGCTGGAGGAGTGGGTTGGTAGTATATTGAATTTATGGAAGCTGGAAATCAAATCTTTGGGTCAAATTAGGGCCCAAGTGAAATGAATATGATGGTGTCTTCCTAGTCCTGTTTGCACAAGCCACAGAACTGCTGTAGCTTGGCAAGCATTGCAGGCTAATTTCTAGAGAATAAAAGAGCTGTTGCAAGTTATAACTTGGCACTGAATGATGCACAGGAATTTGCACAGAATTTGTCAACACTCATTTTTCACAGTCAGCATTTGCTATCCCAGCAAGAAGATATTAAGAGATACCACAACCCAGTAAAACTGGTAAAATGGTGAAAAAAACCCAAGTTCCTCCAGCATGTCCTTGCTAAGTTTGCAGATGTTCTGTGTTATCACAGTTTATGAGCAGTCATGTCACTTCTTCAATAGATGTCTGGAAAACTCGAGCATGGGTTCATTCAGTAATTCAGATACCACAGGTGAGCCTGGGAAACCTCCTGGTTCAGTTTCCCACTGGTTCCTTACAGCCTAAAGCAATCGTGTGATAAAGTCCTGCATGAATATCTATATCTGCTAAGCATTGAGAATAATTCCTAAACCTTACAAAGCAGGGCCAGCAATACTTGCAGCATGAACCTTCACAAAAGCAGTGAAGATGTCGCAGCCAGCAGTTCAAAAGTTATCAAGAGAGCACCTCAAGTACCCAGAAAAATTTTAGCTGACTCAGTATTTATTTGAACTTCCTGGAGGGCCTGACCCTGCATATTCTTCGTCTCCTTCATTTATTTAACTCAGATCTACAGTATTAGCTTTTTCACCTACTCCACAATGGTTTTTTTGCCATACTTGGTCGGGTTTATATTATTAACTTAACCTACCACTCATTAGACATATGGCATATGGTTTGGAGGAGGATTAATAAATGTTTTGCTGTATCTGAATGAGAGAGAGAAAATGAATGAAAACAAACTTTCACTTCTGCTTGCAGCTTTAAATGGCTGTTTAGCTGCCATCCATCTGCAGGTACCATGTGCTGCCCTCCTGAATATCATCAGGGAACAAAGGAGAATTCAATTAAACATTTTTATATTCTAATTGGCTTTGATTGCTATAGATATCTACAGGAGCATGTAGAAGAACCCAGCTGATGGGTGGATAAGAGCATTCAGCAGAAGAATGTCCCAAAGACCTCAAAGTCCAGAGGGGCAAGGCAGACACAAGATGCCAAAACGGGAGAGGGACCAGCGGAGAGGATTTGGCCCCTTCTGAGAGTCAACACCGAAGTCAAGTCCCCTGAAGTCCCCACCAGCACAGGGCTCTTCCATGAACCTTCCTCTTCTTACCCTGTAAAGGTGTTCCAGGGGAAACAGCTGCTTTTTTTTTTTTTTTTAAGAAGCCCTTTTCTAATAGTGCTACATCTTTTAAAACCATGTTTTGGTGTTTCAGGAGCTGGTACCTCCTGATGAAGTGAGCGGGAAGGGTTTTTCCCCTGTACCAGGTCAGCTGAGCACACGGGGGAGAGGAGGGTGACAAAGTGATGCATAGAAGTCTGCAAAGGTGTTAAAAATTGCAGCTGTAGAACTAAATGCTTTTAAAACTTCAAAGTTAACATCCTAGGGAATAATAAAGTGCAAAAACAAGTAATATACAATCATGATATTATATTAGATGGGAAATCAATACTGAACCTGGTAGCCATATTACAGTGTGTTTCTATTGTGACGGTTAGTCAGAAATAGCTTTTTAGGATGAATGGTGACAGCCTCTGACCCGTCAACATCCTTATCAAACACACACTCCCGCCTGGCAGAGGCACGGATGCTCCCCACCTGCAACAGCCCCGCACTGTGAAAGGGCTGTCTGCAAGCCAAATGAGGACAGAAATTCACAGCTAAAGAAAAATCCCAACCCCAACACAATATAACCTTAATTCACAAAATCCATAGGGAAAAAAAAGGGCACTTTGAAATGAATTAAAGCTAATATCTCTGCAGAAGTTTTATTTTTAAACGTTTAAGCTGCTACGCTGCTGGTTTATGAAACATTATAAATGTATTTGCATAAATGGAGCAGGGTGAGGAAAGATATTCGAGTTCGATACGGTTAGGGGGTTTTATGGAAGTTTAATTTCTTCTCATTTTAACACTAGAATTAAACAATTCAGTTGTCTGGACATTTGTCTGGAACTAGAAACCCTGTGGACATATGTCAGACCTCCTCAAGATGCAGCAGGGCACAAGAGCAGTTCAGTCAGTGCTGAGTATCTTTGGGGGAAAGTCCTCTTTTTTTTTTCATTTTTGTACAAGAGAAGAGAAAGCATATGATCTATTTTAAGACATTGTAGTCCATATCTTAGAGAAAATTTTGGTCTAGATTACTCTGTGTATGCAGTTCCCTCTGACTTAAAAGGGAAATAAAGGTTATTTTCATACTATTTTTTTTAATTACTGTACAGATTACTTTAAAGCAATTGAAAAGGAGCAGGTTTGAATTGATGGATGAAAAATTACATTGAATTATTCTCATTATGAAAATAGCCTTATAGCTCTTGGTGAAATGGAGATTTTCATATTTTGGGTAAAATAATCATATCAGTGGTAAATGCTACCATGTAACAAATTCCCCTATATGTTATATATTTTATATAAATACGTGAAAATACAGGCTTACACTACAAAAAACAAAACCCCTTCAGCCATGTTTAGTGTTTGAAAAGTCACATGACCAAGTCTAATTAATCTCCTGTGGTTTATCAGATCAAATCAGTAGACGATGGATTTTTCATAAATATTTGGGGTCACTTGATGCATTTTACTTTGATACATTTAAACATTTCATAATGAAAGTTATTTCAAAATGAAAAACTCAAACTATTGTGAGTGTTGAAACAGGAAGCTCTCATTTTTTTCCCTGGATAAACAAAAACAACAATATAGACAGAACTTAATGAAATTCAAGTTAATTCCATTGTAACAGCATTTTTCAATCGGAAAACCTTTTTTTTTTTCAAAACAGAAACATTTTCGGGCAGCTTCAAGGTGGGCTCTAGTCCATGATACTTGGAAGATGCTACAGCTTTCCTGAATTACCCGTAAGGATGGAGCCACACAGTGCTCCAAGAGGGCAAAAGGGAACAGAGAACAGAGGGGAGAGGTGAAACAGGGTGCATAATTTCCACATTAGCCAGAAATTTGCTACCTGCAACCTGTGTCACTTAGTACTTAGCTGCACCAAGTACTTATGAAACTGTGAAGGCTGTCATTTCTGTCTCTGAAATACTTCAAACTTGGGAATCTCATGCAGTAACTTTCAGGCAAAGCAAATATTTGTCACTTCTTGCATTTCAGCTAATTATATGCTTTCACCAGGAAGGTGTTATTTATTCTGCATGCGTGAACTTCTTTGTAGAATAAATATTATTTGCAAAAATGCAAGATAACATGGTTCATGCCTGTCTGTGTCAAATGTAATAGGCACTATTAAACCAGATGTACCCTCGGAGCACATTTCATCATTAGTTTACCACCTTTCTTATATCAAAGGCAAACGTCTGATGTTGCAACAGATTCCCAATAATGTCCTAATGCGCTTCATATGCCATAAAGCTTTCATTACCAGCAACAGCAGCTGGGTTGTGTCACTATAGCCAGTGAAATTCTATAAGATTTTATGAAGTGCAAACTTATTCTGCAAAGACGGGTAAGATCCATTATCTAAAAAGTGGACTAAATTGCCATAGTCTCAGGGCTTCACCAACTGGTGCAAATTGAGCTGAAAATCCGCTAAGTAGCACATGTTGCTGTGACCATTTCATCCTCAGACTCTCCTCTCAGAGCTGTCTCCCCATTAAGCACAGGTTAACGTTAATACATAGCATTAAGAATATATGGTATAATACTGCAAGATCTCCCTGTCTCTGTCCTGATCCCCCGAGACTCTTTCCTCCCTGCCTGAGCGTGGTCCCCACAGGTGGCTCAGCCCCTGGCACGCAGGGACCGTGATGATGCTGGAAGGCTGGCGAGCGTAGGTGGCAAGACTTTCTCAGGGGCTGAGCCTAGGCATGAACGTCCTCTGAGGTGAGACAAGGTAAATGGCCATGGGATTCTTCACAAGGAGAAATAAATGCCTGTTTATGACAGCTGTTCTTCAAAACAGCTGCACCTCAAGCATGAGCAGGGAGAAAGGAGAGCCGTCCTTTCCCCAGTACTCTTTTGTGCGTGTGATGAGCGCTGAGATACGCTCGCAGTTCGGGGGTGGGGGTGGCGTACAAGTAGGTCAAATCAATAGGTGCTCCTTGCGGTAACCAGACAGCTAAATTATTAACATTATTTTCTGAAAAAGAAGGCACTTGTTATTACATGATTCATGCTTGAAGTTTTCCAAGCACTTAAAACAGAGTCCCCATGATTTACAAGTAAGAACAGATTATTAGTGTCTGAAAACTTAATTGACTGCCTCCTCTCGGCCGTTGACTTCAGCAGTAAATTTTTTTCCAGTTACCTGCTCAAAATAGCAGCATCTGCCCCTTAAACACCCAGCATGGATCAAGGATGGGAAAGTTCTGTGTGTCTGTTCTTGCAGAATAGATCAAAATTTGAGGCTAAAAGCCTCAATCTTGTAAAACTGGCACTGTTGGAAACAAATTGCTGGACACCTTGAAATCTCTGAGGGGCAAAGAAAATCAAAGCCAATTTCTAATATTTTTCTTGCTAAAACTGCTCTCATTCTAAAATGAAGAGGCATGTGGAGTATTCAGGCTGAGGTGAAGGAGGTGGGCAAGCACAAAAGAGCTTGTCTGCAGCATTGGGAGTCTCCAGTGCCACACAGTGACTTTCTCTAATTTATTCAGCAGTGAATTCCAGCGAGATCTCCTCTCAGCCCTGTTTACACACATATGTTCCGATGTACGAGAGCCCTCCTCTCTCGCATAAAAGCTGACACACAGACGTATAACGTGCACGTTGTACTTTCCTACTTGGCAACTGATTGCATATCTCAGCTCCACTGTGGAAGTAATCCTCGCATATGTATAATTATTTTTAATGAATTAAGTCCTTGAAGTGTGAAGATCCATAAAGATCTTTATAGTCTCCTTTGACACTTGAAGGTAAATATTTGCATTGTGCATTTCAAATTAGATGTGCAACGCCTGTTAAAAATAATGGGAGCTGGAAGTCTGGTCTGTCTAATGATTTCCTTCTTGATCACTGCGATTGTAGAGAAAATATAGAGAGCAGGTGCTTGAGTCCTCCTCTGTTCCCCTGAGGATGGAGAGATCTGTCGGCAAAGTCACCCTAGGGGTGGATGAGAACATCCTTCCCAGAGAGGGGCTATGTCAGGGCATCTGCTAAATAAATGGTCCCCTTCCCTGGTGCTTCCTGAGTAATAACAGGCACTTTCAGTTCCCTCTGCATTACTGAGATACAGGCTTTTTTTTCACGTACAACTATTCTATGACTTATGCTGAAACATTTCTTAGGCAGCAGGAGGGAAGACCGTCAATGTCGTCATGGAGGGGAACACAAGTGGCCACGGGGAAGCTCTGTGCACTGGGGACAGTGTGAGAAACCCAAACTTGTGGGGTTAATGCAAGGTGGGGAGGTGTGGGGGGAAGGAGGCTCCCTGAGGTCACCCAGAGCACTTTGCAACCCTGCTCATCAGTGTGAATTAGCCAGTGAGGAGCTCTGTGCCAGGATGGTAAGCTAACCCAGCCACGCAGAGCTCATCACCAGCCTGCCTAGCACTGTTCTCTTGCCTGAACTCATCCATCTGGCACTAGTGTGGGTCTGTCCCCACCACAGCAGAGTTGGCTGGGCAGTCATTGACCTTCATCAAACCTCTCAGATTTAGACATTCCATGAAATTATTCAGAATTCCCAAAATTAATTGTATTAAATCCCTTCGCTGATGGGGCCAAACCCTCCCACAATACTCCATGTGTCTTCGCCCTGGATGGGAGGAGTGGAATTGGTGGGTCAGTGCTTGAGCCTCACCTTCCACCCCGACACTCAAGAGACCAGCTAGAGTAGAAACAATTCATCCCGACACAGCCCCTGGTCCATCTGAGCTGTCGGCCACTTGCTTCGCCACCGAGGCTGAAATGTTCATCCCGTGTGAGGAGCATCCAGCAATGTCTGACAAGATGGGGTTCCACCATCCCACACTCAGTTCCTCCCGGGGAGCCTGTAGCTTTAGATATCATAGGCCTGTCTGAGATCTTATAAGCCATTATGGTCATCTCTGCTGTGTGCTAGCACAACTGCATTGCCTACAGCTGTTACACCAAAGAAAAAAGGAAAAAAAAGGTACACATTTTTACTACAACAAAAGTCACGTCTTGCTGAATATACACTTTAAAAATTGAAACATCTGGTGCAGTGAAATTTCTGCTGTACATAAGGATGGCATGCCTACTCTTCTTGTCCCAAATCAATAAAATAAACCCATGATCACCGCTCCTCTGCTCAATGTTTTTGAGTAAGTCATAATTCTACAGCCAGGGTATACACCAATACACAGTGATTCATTGACACATGCCTGCTGCCGTATACGATATCACCAATTCCTAACCAAAAAGGTAATAGAACTATATATAATGTAAAGAAAGGCTTGGAGCCTTATTGTGAGAGACTCAGGAGGAGGGAGAGTTAAAGAAATGATATGTCACTCACTCCTAAATGTTGCAGTTGTCTGGTCTGTCACTCTCATGAGCTGGATTTGCAAGCCTTTAATTACCTGGAAACTCCCGTAAGAGCCTGGAGGGTGGGCAAAGAGGTGGGAGGAGGCTGGGGAATGGAGAAGGGAAAGAAAGAAAGGAGGATTAAACTGAAGCACTCCTATCAGTGCTACATTTTCCCTCCAGAGAAATCCTTATTGTGTACCAAGTACTGCAAGTGTGTATTTTATTGAGGAGAGGGAGAAGGAACAATCAGAAACTCTGTCACATTGTATCACCGTGAAAAGTAGTTGTGTTTTTTTAAAGGAAGGTATGGCTGGCTGGAGCAATTTCTCACTCCTTTTTAGTATCTTATATGTGGTTCAGGATGCTACAAGAAAAAGAGTCAAGCTGCCTTGCTGTGTACCATGATGTGAAGGAGCAGAATATGCTGTGGCCTTTCTTTGACTCTAGGTAGCCCGACGATGCCATCAGTTAATTTGTCCTTTGGCATAAGCATACATTGCATGGCAGGCTGTATAGAGAGACCTGCTCAGGTCCGGTAGCTACATGCATGTGCAGGGAGAAACACGCTATTGTTGGCTCCCTCGGTGCTTCAGTTTTTCCCTTCAGGCTGATCGTTTTGGGAAACCCATTCACTAGGGGAGGTTGGGGGAAAATCTTGGGCAGGGGCGATCGTCACCTCTTGGTTTTCTACAAACAATGGGCAAACCGAGACTGTATTTGATCCATTTTACTGGACTGATCCAGTTGCAGAGGAATATGCTGGGTTAGTGCTCAGGTGGAAACTGTAACATCACAAGAGAGAGCATATTTCAGGCTTCATGCTTTAATAGTTGCCATTTGTTTAACCAATGAGAAAGTGAATCTATTTTTATTTGCTAAGCATAAAGAGAATCACTGAGCTCTACCAGTCATGGATAATTATGCCTTATCTCTTGCTGTGACAGTGGCTTTCTCTGAAAGCTACACCTAAGTTATGACTAAGAGATACCATTTTGATAGATCTCAATCAGGAAATACCAGAACAAATTGAGATGGATTCTTCCTTTGTGTCAATACCTTGCTCTTTTTCAAACAAGAAATATGATGCCTCCGATTTCACTGCTTACTAGTTTCAGTGTCAGCCTTATCAAGGCAATGATAGGCTCTATACAAATGTCCTCCTAATGTTATTTTCCTAACAAAAGTAGTACCTGACCTGCAGTTTTTAGAGACAGTGTAGAAGAATAAACAATATTTTTCTGCTGGCTCTACCTGCCAGAGTCAGAGCTGCTGCTTAAGTTAATGTCACTGAGAGCCCTCATCCAAGGAGTACTGCAAGACTAACACTGAGCACTTTGTGTCAGGATTAGGATTCACTTATGTTTAGCTTATTCAGTTCTTTGTGTCAGCAAAGCTGATCCTAGAGTTAAAGCTAAACTTTCTGAAGACATGGCTGGCTGGTGCAGGAGAGAACAAAAATACTGTGCCTGACCGTGTCTGGCTCTGACGAAGCTTGATTGGTCTTTTCATGCTCTCCGGTAGCAAGGTTGGATTCTTGCAAATGTGCAGCCACTGTCATAGCTGCATAATTGAAGGACTGACAGTTCTCAGGACTTCATTATTATTTTTATGAGGGAATCTGTTGGCACTGACAGTTTTTTCTCATACTCTTCAAATACACTGGATACTGGCAGCTGAGGATTCTGCGTGACAGCTTGCATTGAAGTATTGGGGTATTTTTCATGTCGGCACAGAGAGAGAAAAACTGTCAACAGGAACACAAAACAGAGCTCAGAGATGGTTTTATATATCTTAGTTTATTTCAGATTTGGTGCTATTTTGATTTTTCACTTGCAAATTGTAATTTTAATTATATGTGAGCAAAGGTTATTGTTAAAAATGTAAGCAACAAGATGAATTTAATGCCTCTAAACAAATACATAGTAAAAGCATAGTCAGCAAGGGACAAAGTTTCCTGATTCATAGCTAGCTTCCTTTATTTAGGTCACCACTAGAATGGCTTCATCTGAGCCCATTTTTTTTAACAGTTCAGTACTGAATGATGTCAGATCATGAATGGCCTTCTATATTCCTTCTTCATAAACAAGGAAGCAGAGCCTAGACAGAGTAGTTTTGATGTGGATCAAAAGCAAGGTCTTTAAGGATATATGGGGAAACCTTTAAGGCTGTTTAAAGAGTGTAGTTAAAACACAGGGAACATTTTCCTTGACTTTCCTGTCATAAAGGATTGCGTTGAACATGACTAGCAACAAAACACTTGGCATACTGAGAGCAGGACTTTCAGATCCCAAACACCCAGCAAGGAGCAAATTGTGTTGAACACAGAAGCAGGAGATGTGGTTCCTTGGCAGACCTCATGAGCAGTGATGCCAAACTCTGAGCTGAATTACCAATGGGGAATCAGTAAGTGTGAATAGCCCCAGATAGGGTTTAGAGGTCTTCCTTTCTGAATGAGCACCGAGAGAAAATAAGCAGTGCCTCTACAGTACTGCAGAGCTTTTATAAAATCGACTCTTCAGAGACACAGGTTGATTAATTAAACTCACTAAAGTGGATGTGATTAAAAAACATACTGTCAAAGCAAGAGGAGAAAGATGAAGAAGAAAAATTTGTATGTAAGAAATCATTATTTGCATGAAATCATTGTGAGTTCATACAAAGGGTTTATTGAATGCACATCGGCCAAACTTTATTGATGATTATGGATTTTTTGGATATGCCTCAAAACCAGCATTCTCACCCCTGCATAATTGCTTTTTTTCTCCTGACCATTTTTATATTTTGATTATCTCTATAGCTCCCATAGTATAAGCTAGTTCTTGAGAAGTGCAATACTCACATCAATAAAAAAATATTAGAAATAAAGTAAAAATCATCTGATATTTCAATTTGCATTTAAATTCTCTGGATTTTTGGAGTGCTGTTTCTTTCCCATTACTAATATTGTAAATGCCAAACATGTCCTCAGAAGAGGATGTATATGTTTAAGTGGTGCATGCCTCTGTTAATGGTACTTGGGGGTCAGCCTACCCAGATATTATTTGTGTGCCCAGATGATGACTGCTCACTGCATGTCATGACTGTCCCCTTGGTCTCCCTGATGACAACCACAGAATCAGGTTCCAGGCCCACTTCCAAGTAAATGCATCCATACCTCTCACCCTTCATGTCTATTAACTATTTGAAAATAACTCTTTGCACAATAATCGCCCGTGATCCTTTCCGGTTCCTGGAACAAGTCCATGGAGAGAAGAGGGCAGTGGGTTTGTATTTAAAAATTATTACAGTCTTTCAGGATTTTAGCTATCTTTTTTATGGGATACTTGTTCTACTGGATAGGGCAATGGACTGGCAGACAGGAAACTATCTGCTTGTCCCAGCTCTTCTGCTCTGCAACAAGTCATGAATCACCTCACAGTCCTGTTTCCATCATTCCTCCGTCCTTCATCAGTTTTGTATGTGTCGGCTTTAAGCTGTTGAGAGAAGTAAATATTTTTATGCTTGCTTGTAGGCTGCTCAGAGCACTTTTCTTCTTCAGTTTCTCTAAGTGCTAATGAAACTGAAAATTAATACATTTTAAAAGCTTATATAAAAGAATTAAGGCGGCAATTTAAACTTTTACTTTGTTGTTCTTAAGTATTAAAATAGCCTTGTCAGTTCATGCCCAGTGATAAAGAGACTCTACTATGCACATTACCAGAGCTCCAGTCCTGAAAACAGGACTCACTGTCAAACCAACAGGACTGGCCAAGGAAAGTAGAGCTAAGCCTATGTGTACATGTATGAGATAAGGGGCTGCCATTACAGACCATTATACCGGTGTTGCTGCAGCTGCTCTTTGCTTGTTAGATAGTAGGTAGTAGGATTTCTGACTGCCAGTACCAACTATCTAAGACATAGTAACTGCAAAAGCAACAACAAAAAATAGGACTTTTTTAATGAACCGAAAAGGCTTTTATAATTTTAGAAGTCTTTCCAAGTCCTTCTAAAACTTTAAATAAAATTTTACTCTACCTCATTTTGACATTTTGACAGAGAAATAAGGCAATTTTTGCAAAAATAACAGGAGACAGAGTAAATTGTACGCTTAAGTATTGTAGAAGCCAATTCTTCCTCAGAACAATGAAATATATGCTGTATACGTACTTTCAGAAGTGCTCAGCTGTATGGTCAAGAATCAGTGTGCAGATAATTTTTCTTCAGTGTATGGTGTCCCTCAGAGCTTGAGTTATGACCTACATATTCATTTGTAGCTCTGACATTTAGGGACTTTCTCTTTGGAGAGAGGCACCAGCGTACCAGGGTCCTGCACCTTGTCCTGTGGAAGCCTCTGCCGTTACCAAAGTGGGGGAGAATTTGAGGAGACCATGTTGGAGAATGAGCCTAAAGGAGGAAAAGCCAAGCCAATACGCCCATGGAGGTGGTGTGTAGGTGGAGAGCAAGCTCACGGGAGCCATGCAGGATGGCATCAGCTACAGTTTGCAGACAACAGCCGAGATGGAGTATTATTTGGACATACTTGCCAGACTAAAGTTAGAGATTAGCTTCACATGTGAATATATAATGAATGGCATATGCCCATTTGCAGGTTAACCCTGGCTTTATTCATCATTTCCTTACATGTATGTAGAGATATATAGATAAAGATAAATAAAGATGATAAAGATGATAAAGGTGATAGATTATGAAGTGACTATATGTATATCTCATCACTTCGTAATGTATTTATACATATATATACATAAAACAAAGTGACAGAAAATGAAAGCGTTCATGTATTCTCTGTAAATTAAAATGCATCCGTTTGTCAAGAGGTCTCCCCAGAATAGTTCTGCAAACAGGGTATGTCTCTCTGTCATGCAACTGTGGGTAATTAACATATGCAAAACACTACAGTCCTGCTAGAAGCTACCCAGCCCTCCCCTGAAATTTAGGCTCTATTTATTTACAACAAAATAAAGTGGACCCTTCTGGAAAGAAACATAGCTTTGTGGCTGCACCAATGCTGTCGCACAGATGCTTTAAATCTTTTATATCTCCCAGACCTCCAGGGGCTGGTGTTGGATGGTATTGAGCCAGGGCCAATAAATAATTTATGCTAAGTAGCAATTTAGTTGTTTGGCTTGGGGTAAAGAAATCCAAGAAATTCATAAATAAAGTTCCCATTTTTGCTGTGTTCCAAAGTTAATTTATGTTACTCTGCAATTAACTAACATAAAGGTGAAAAAATATGACAGGCCTAAGGTAGAAAATAAAGCTCATAAATCTGCCGTATCTTAACTAGTGGTGCTTTAGTGATAGTTGGTGCTTGCACTTGGTTTCCTGTTCATCTAATCTACCTTTATTTCCTTGACCCAGAAAAATGTAGTAATTGATTTCTAATAGTTCCCCTTTGAAATAAACAACCAAACCCAGCATTTTTTTGCTCTGTCCTTTGAACTAGAAAGTAGGTACTAGATTTT
This sequence comes from Harpia harpyja, assembly GCF_026419915.1. Lineage (NCBI taxonomy): Eukaryota > Metazoa > Chordata > Aves > Accipitriformes > Accipitridae > Harpia > Harpia harpyja. The sequence goes on along the minus strand of NC_068942.1, from coordinate 15,529,274 downwards.
GGCAGATGCTTTGGCAAAATACACAGAACTGGAAATGCATAATGTGTGGATAAAGTCTGGTCGTCAGATAGTCCCTGCATTCAATGGACTGTATTTAAAACCAAATCCAGTTATTCATTAATGTCCTTCATATATACACACATTGCACTTACATGCAAATGCATAGGATTTTGATGTGATACCTGAATTCTTCCCCTTGACCTAATACAGCTGTTTCCTGCCAAAGACATGACTTCTCTTCAGCATCATTCATTAGTCTATTGACACTGTGTGTACTGTTTAAAAGGACACTCTTCCATATATGCAAGTGTGTGATGGTTGCTTTCATTAAACACCATCACTGCATCGGGAAGAATAAAATGATATAAATGTCTGCTGTATGTAATGTACAAAAATACAGAAGTTGCGTAAACTGAAGGAATGAAAGTTAGGCAAAAGACTGGCTTCAGGTTGTTCCAGGATGAAAAGGCTATGCTTGTGTTTTCTGCCTGGATGTATGCTGTAAGCTGTTGAACATAATATTTATGCAATTTACATTGCTGCATTTAGAACTTTTGAACTGCCTGTCTTTTTAGTGGGGAAGGGTTAGAGTAAAATGGTGCATCCCATTAATTTCATAGGTTTTCTTACTCACAAGAGGAATTCTGACCATATGCCCGAGGAACTTACTTCAGGGAGGTTGTCTGTTCTCTATTTCTAGAGAAATAGATTCTGACTATCCGTAAATAGAGAAAAATTGAAACACGTTTATGCAACAGAGAAGGACCAAGACCTCTGCTTCTCTGAAGCACTGCACAGTCACTGATTTCAGTGAAACTACATTGACTCAAAGCAGCTTAATGTCTTGTATTTTCAACTTTAAGACTCATCTTTGCAATTACTAGTAGTTTGAACAAGTGCATTCAACATCCTTCCTTTCAGGATGCAAAGAAAGGGAAGCTTCTTTCCTCCCCTCAGTTTCACTCCTGCAGAGTACGGTGTTGCAAACATCCCTCACTGAAATCAATGCCTTCTTATAACTTCAAGGAGCCTGTAAGCTTCAAACCTGCTCAGAGGTGAAGTGGCACAGAAGAGTTCAGGCTCAGACACTCAGATACTTGCCTGTTGTAGAAAAAATATCTCCGACCATTATCCAAAAGGGTCTGGTTATGAAAGAGATTGCATTTGCTGTGATAATGGGACCAGAATATGCTTCACTAGCCACTGTAATATTTGTTTTCTTTTTCTGGAGGTTTCTGCATGATGAAGATGAATTTAGCTCTTTACTTCCTGAGATAAAAAGAAAATTACATGATTGATTTCTCTTTTAATTGCAATCCAGAGTATCCTGATTTCTGACTCTCACTTTTAATCATGTTCCAGGCAGTGCTCTCTGTCAATGGCACGGAGGGGTGCTGTGGGGTGTTGCCACATGAGTGAGCATGACCCTTTCCCCCTCTTCGGCAGACTATGGACTACAGGGCCTGGGCCCTGGAGGAACAGTCCTGAACTCTCCTAGAGTCTACTTTTTAGAAACAAATTTCAAATTTGCCAGATAAGAGTTTGGAAAAGACCATGTAATTTATTTAATGGAAGACAAGGTGTGAATCTACTCATTAAAATTCATAATGAGATGCATCTGGCATCTTAACACTTCTTACTATTCTGCAAATAGACTTTGTTAAAGGCCATTTTGCTCTTTCTAGCAGGACTACATGGCACAGATAAAGGGTTTTGAATTGCAGAAATGAGAATACGTTTTCAAGTCTATTACCTCCAATTTCCAGTCATTAAATGATTCAGTGGGAAAGTTTCTGTTTTAACTTTAGTGACCTCTAGCAGGGACACCAAGCCAAAGTGACTCTTGAAGAAGACTGTAAGTCCCACATTTTTATACATACATTTAGAAACAAATAGAGGGATGGCTAAAAAGCACTTCAGCCTGTTCCTCCCAGACTGATTCAGATCAGATTTCAACCAAAATAATGTTTCCTCTAAATAGCCATTTGTCAGTGTAGTGGGAAAAAATGAGTAACATCATTTCATTCTTTGCTGAACAGGAGTCCCTCCACCTGAGAGGTGTCCATCACACTGGAGACTCGGTGAAGGAGCCAAGGGGAAGCAGAGAGCTTTCTACCCTCTGGGGTGAACTACCCCTTTACCCCATCAAAGTTAAAGGATTTGGGTGGCTCAAGGCACATTTTCCATTCACATATCTGGTTCTCACTTCAGTCCCTGGAGCTGCCAGACTGATGCTCTATATTTTTCTCCTTTCCCTGCTGCTCTACATTTTCTCTCTTAAGAAAGTCAAAGGGAGGTTAGGAGGTGATTCAAGCCCTGAGCAAAAGGACAAAACAGTTTTACCCTTCCACCTCTCCTTACCCCAGAGGCAGTGGGGTAAAAAGCTCTCCTGCCAGCAGATGTTATGGTAGGGGTGCCCCCCATCAACTTGGGCAGATGGGACAGGAGTGTCCCGTGTCTCTCCCTCTGCTCTCCTATCACTCTCTGGAAAAGTCTGTTTCTCTTGAGTGACTCTTAACAGAGCCTAAGTGCTTGGTTACCTGGACTTTTAACATTTACACTGTTGATGGAGGGTAAAATAACACAAAACCAGAAATGTGAAGCAGACAGGAACTTATTTCTCCAGACGCAGAAAGCTCAGGAGCATTAGTAGTTCAGGAGCATGCATAACTAAGACTGTGTTTGCATGGAATTACATATAGATACATAATTGTGGGAGCTTGATCTTGCAAAACATGGGGGTTTGTATTTTAAATGGATACCATGTGGGATATATTTGCTTACAGTCTTAGAGATGCACTACATCTCCAAGACAACTTTCTTAATTTAAACATTTCCTGAGTAAAATAGAGGATTTATTCCACAGAGTGTGCTATTGGATCGCTCATGCATAAATTTGTTCAAACTTACACATACGGCTTTACATATCTCCATCTGATTTCAGTGAGGCTGCTTTGTAGGAAATATGCCGTCCACGGTCACCTACCTGTGTGCCATCTAGTCCCATGTTAGGTTTACACAGCAGAAAAGTTTCCAATAGCCTTATGCAGACCACAAGTTACAACAGTCACTTATCAGAGTGGTATGATGTAATTCACATAGCAGATCTATGTATCAAGCATCCTGATGAAGCTGGTGCTCAAGCAATAACAGGAGCTAGAGAAAAATAGGCAGACTGCATCATTCACCAGAAAGAGACTGGATGCCAGGATGGAGCTCTTGTCTAGAGCTCCTTCTCTGTGGAAATAGGCACATGTAAGAGACAATCAAATAATCCATAATAAAAAGAGTTGTGAGTTGTATTTTGTCTCATAGTTTGTTAGCCTACCCATTTCATTACTTACTGCAGTTTTACTGGTGATTATGATCATCTTCCGTTCTGCTATGACATGAGATTTTTAAAAATTATTAATCTCTGTGTAGATTCTCAGGTCTCACACATCTGCATGCAGTAAGTAAAGATTATACTTTAGCTGATCATTGCAATATTTTTGAGATTGTACCTTTGCTGTACTGAGCAACAGGAAAGCTAATGCAGTCACTCAGAACAGCAAGAGACGTGCACAATATGCCCTAACCAACTATCCAGTTACTGAGGAGGGAAGTGTATACATAAATATCAGCTGGTGCTAGTACAGGAAACTTAATTAGTAATATTAAAGAGTGTTCATGATAGTAAATGTTCAGAAGCGTTTATGCTGTTTTCATAGCATCTGCTCAGGACTCCATTAGTAAATATTTTTTAGAAAGAGGGCCTTCCTTCCTTTCCCTTTGACCCTTCTTATGTGATATTACTAAAATAATTCATTCATTTTCACAATTCTCTCTCAATATATACTCAACTTCTGCTTTCAGCTTTTAAATAAATACTGTATATGTATATACCCTCTCTGGTAACAACTCAGCCCTGATCTGCTGTAGAGCAGTGGAGCAGGACTATATACTTGCAACTTAAGCAGGACATCTTCTTGTGTGGAGATCACTGTTATGTTAAGTGCTGGCATTTCAGGAACAGGACATGTGGTTTTGAGGAAATACAGGTGCACATCACCTGTTAGTCTGGCTGCTTTCACAGTGGTGCCTACATTACTGAAGAAGAGTAGAGAAGAAAATAAGCCTCAACTGCATGGACCTATGCAAAATGAATTAAGAAAATTCTTCCTTACAAATTCACATAGGTGTATTTCATTCTTATCATGTTCTTATGAAAACAGAAATACTTTCTTCCATGTAAGCTTCTGCGTCCTTTGGAGGTAGAATCTTGACCCACCTGAAGCTAGTGGAAAATGTCTATTGAATTAAGTAAAAATCACAGTCAGGATTTCATACATGGGAAACAAAAACTGTTATCTGCTAAGCCCTATGGTACCACACTTCTTCATTGGTGCAACTTGGCATTTCAGACACATTTGCTTGCAAACACAACACTAACGCCTCTGGTATTTCCAGTGAAAACCACATTTTTGGTTACAGATTTTTGCTCCATGTTAACCATAGTCCTGTATTTCTTATGGTTGTATATTCTAAAATCAAGACAAGAATTTTTAAAGTACTTTAGCTAGTAAAATCTAGGGGTTTCATTTTCTCTTTTCTAGGAAAACAAATGAAAAGCTATATAATATATTCAGTGATACAGAATGTGACAAGTGTGCTAATAAATATTAATAAAGTATGTATTGGAGTAGAAGTATCCCTCACTACTGCAATTTGCCATAGAATCATTGACGTTAAAGGCGTAAAAGATCCCCACATCAACTCATCCAGTTGATCCACTGTGCAAAATCATACATATCAAAACTATTATTCTTATTTGTTGAATTTAATTCAGTTCTTTTTCCATTTTTTCTATATTACTTAAAAGCTAAAAAGAGATGTTCAGATGCTATGAAGTCATATGGAAAATGTTCACAAAGGATGGATTTTCTCTAGCCCTATTTTAAACATCGAAGAGTTGGTCTTCTTCTCTGGGCCAGTTACTTTCTTGTAGTGAAAAAAAAGAAGACAGGTCTTTTCAGGCAATCATTCACCCCATTCTGATGTGGCTGTCTAGTAGCAGTGAGAGTAGCCTTCTCAAAATGTCTTTCCATCTTCATTGATTAGAAAGAGCGCTTAGATAACTACACTAGCCCAGGTACCAACTCTTAGATGGCTAAATTTAGGTAATGCATATTCCATTCAAAGTGATTTTATTTTCTATTCAGGCCTTTTGGAAATGGCTAATTAAAAATAATAACAATCGTGACAATCCTTTCATAATTTTTCAACTATTTCTTCCCATGGGTTGTTCTGGATTATTCAAAAACATCTTCAACTGTTTTCTCTTTGCTTTCCACAGCATGCAAGTGGCTGTGTAAGTCTCACATTGTTGTTTCATTTTCCATCTCAGTAACTTTAATCAGAGTTATCTCTGAAGACCATGGAGCCTTTCCTCTGCACTTACCAAGTGCCAGTGGCTCTTGCCAGATCTGTTCCAGTATGGGAATATCCTCAGCTTTTTTAGGACTCCATGTGGCTATGGCACTTTTCATTTGCAGAGGTAAAGCCTCAGCATTTCTGCTCATATAGTGACTTGGTTATTTAAGGAAAGTCAAAGGGAGTAAGAGATCCCAAAATGGCCGTGTTCACCCAGACTAATTTTAGCTGTCTAAAGATTAGACTCTCTCAGTGGTCAACGGGAAGAGAGCAAAATCTCCAGGCAGTGGTTTGTGCCCTGCTAAGGTTGCTATCGGAGGTGTCAATGAACCTCAGCAAGTCACACACTCTCTCTGTTGATGCCTAGCTCAAAGTGAATGCCTCATTTTTAAAGGGCTGCAGCTAAATGACGTGCACCCACGACCCTGCCACCCCAATGCCCAATTCAGCATGACTTTCCGGGGTCTGGAGAGAAATGAAGTGAATCCCACTGCTACTATACACTGAACACCTAACTAAATGAATTCCAGGTTTACTATTGAGACCTATTCATCTGCTATATTTGATGTTTTATTAGCACATGGTAGAAATGTTGTTCTGACTCAAGGAGGTTTTTCTATTTTATTAGAACAGAATCCACCCTGTGCTTTTCCTATAAGTATATTGCCTAGAATTGTTGTAAAAAATACCAAGGACCCCCTATACTGTAGTTGTGTTCTTCTAATGGAACTATGATACAAAGATGGCAAAATAAAATTGGTTTTCCAATTTTTCCCCTTCTTCAACTGCAAAAACCTGCAACAGCCCATGATAAAACCGGTATTTTAAATATGTCAGATTGACCTTCAGTGTAATACTCTATCTAATCATACCAGAAGCCCACCATTATTATTGTTATTGTTGTTACTATATTTATCTTTACTGCTAAGTTAGCATCAGTCCTGAAAATTAAATTCTTTTCCTTCAGTCCATGCTGTATGTGCTCCGCATGTTGTTGATCTTTGCCATTACTTTTTGTAAACGGAAAGGGCCATGTCTTCCAACACACTTTTTACCCCATCAAATTCCCTGGCAGCATAAAACAAAAGAACTCCTAATTTACAAAGATTTCAGAATTCATGCTAACTCTGAGTCTTTCAGGGCTGAGATGTATTTGCTATCATTTCCCCACCTTTCCCATAGAAAATTCTATTATTTTTTATATATTTCTTAGTTATGGCACAGTCCAAAATTTGGGCCATTATCTGTCTGGGTTTTTCCCTCTCATTTATCATCATTTTCTGCTATGTATCTGTCCAGTTGTCTTTTTCTTTCCTTTAATTTCTGTTTCATGGTCCCCAGATAGAGAATGAAATATTAGGTTTGTCAAGCGTATATCATTGTTTAAATGCCTGGAGATGATGGGTTAAACAGCCCAATCAATGAAACAAACCTCCAGTGCATTGCAGCTACTGCAAGTGATGTTCCCTCTGGCTGTTTAAGACCTACCAAGTCAATAACCTATTAATATCATACTCTGCTAGGGTCAGCGCCAAACAAGTCACACGTCTTTTCAAGGCATTCAGCTTATGGGTGGATTAAATGGAAGGCTGTTGGTCCTTTGGTGGCCTTAAAAAAATTGTATTTTTTTAATCTTCTTGCGAGATTAAACCTTGTTGACTGTGAAATAAATTAAAAATTAAAAATGGATCAGATAGTAGTTACTGTAGCTACATAAAATCATAGCTTAACACAAACTGCACCACCAGTAATTCACGTGGAACCATCGTTTCTCTTTAGAATCTGATTATATTTTACTGCTATAGACTGCAAAATAACAGTCAGCAAACCTGACACTTACTTTGCTCTCTGTATATACTGCGAGAAAATGTTTAGTCCTATCCCTGAATAGAGCAAAGTTCAAAGTCTTCTGTTTTTATAATACGTCCAAAATAAAATCACAGAATACAAATAGGTAAGATGCCATTTAAAGTGTCATCTAGCATCACCATTTACAGTCAGTTATTTTTCATACAAAAACCATTCCAACCATGAAAGGTCTTTTCCAACCTAAACAGTTCTATGATTCTATGATTCTATGAAAATTTAGGGCTGAATTTTACCCTGGGTGCATTTTTAGGTCATGGAAGCTCTCTGCATGCATCTGGAGAAAACTTTTTCCTACTATATCAAGCTGTAATTCATTACATGAACCTGCAGACCTCACCATGATTAGTGCAAGCGGCTAATAAATAGTATGCCAACGTGAAAAAGGGTTGTAAGACCTTTTGAAAAAGTAACATTTAGTCTGAGCTTTGTGAGCAGAAGCTGGGATATTCCCAGCTCCGAAACAGACGTGGCTTGAGGAAATGGTTTTTTAAATATCCAAAATATATCTCAGTGGGTTCTAATCAAGAAGGACTTTCACTCTGAAATGATCTGTTGGGTTAATTTGTACCCAAGATTGTACCTGGGGTTTGCATTAAGTTGTCTACTTCCAGACCCATTGTGTCCCATTCTGGACTAGAACTGGAAGACATTTTTCAGACTTCCTTGTCATGAGCCTCTCCAAGTGTGAGCACGAGAAGGTTGGGGCACAAAGCACAATATCGTTGGGAAGACGTTGCTGGGAGGCATCAAAAGACATCCCACTGCCCTCCCACATGTCATTAACGAACCATTAAATTCAAGGTGGTTAGCAGCAAAATTAATCACCTCCTCACAGGTTCTTGCTAAGGTCACAGAACCAAGGGGCCTGGGTCGCTGCACATGTCCTGCCCAGCCCCTGTGGTCTCAGAGAATATTCCCACTACAGCCATATGTGTAACAGACATTTTAATTGTGCCCTGGGAGAGTACTGTATTAGTGGATGCAGATGTAAGAGAAGCACGCAATTCCAGTCCTGATCCTGTACAAACATTATTTTCAAAACACAAGAACTGAAGGTCTTTCACTTGGTAGAGTTGTTTTTCATTCAGGAGGTCTTAGGCAGAAACCAATGATGAAGAGGGGAGAAAGAGAGCTGAAAATCAGTGGAAATTCACTCCCAGATCAGGCCTTACATCTGATGCGCCCTCAAGAAGAGTGAACGTGAAAGTATCAAAAGGCTGGGGCTCAGTCTGGAAGGTGGTGACTAATTCAGTCCGATACAGCAAACCATTACGTTCATACAATGTTTAATGCCAAAGAATAATTTCACTGGCTTCGGGAATGAATGCTGAATGAATGTCAAACCAGTGGTTAAGGTCTCCTTGTAAATATCCTTCAAGGCTCAATCTCTAATTAAAAATAAATAAATAAAAAAGAAGCTAGATCAACACAGAAAGCAAAGAAATAAACAGCACATTCAGTCTTCTCCTCACACAAGAATTTACACAGGGTTCAAAATACATTGGCCCAAATTAAGCAGAAAAGAAAGAAGAAGTACCTATCTCATCCCTGATTATAAAAGAAGAACTTCAGGGGCTCACAGTAAAGCCTTCTGGCAGAAAGAAACTTCAAAATCTATCCTTTTTTTCCCTTAACTGAGAACCCCCTTTGAAGTACACTGCAAAGGATTCTGCCTGTCCCCAGAAGCCCTGTGCAGTGCCGCTAGCCATCAGCTCCCACCACTTCTGAATTAACATCCCACAGACACTCCGAAGGAGCAGCACACCTACATTTCCTAGCAGATAACTTATTTAGTACACCAGCTCCTGTTACCTACCAGGCCAAAAGAAAAAGCACTGTGCCCCTTTGGTATTATCCCTGATCCCCCAGAGGAGGGATCAGCTCTTCCATGAAACATCAAATAAGACGTTGCAGGCACAGTGGATTTGTGCATGTGTGTGACTAGGTTGTGTAATTTACACAACATTCTGTGGTAGAGTTTGGGGCCACGTCGCTTCACTGCTGGGAAGCTTTGCTCTCTGCATCCCTCCAAAGCTTAGCATTCATGAAAACACTACACCAGCCCAAATTTCTCCCCTTTTTGTCAGCTATAGTGGAAGATTGGTCCACCTCTTCACACTTCCATTTCTGGTTATTAGCTGGACAAGGGCAGCAGCACCCAGTGCTCATGGGGGCTTCTTGGGCTCCACTCAAGAGGCAGATCTCTCCCCACACCCACTGCAAGGGCCTGCTCAAGACCAGCCACAAATATGAGACGTGTTAAATTGAATTAGGCAAATGGTTCATCTAGCCCAGTTTTGTTTTCTGCAGGAACAACCACCAGGGTGTACTTCAGGAAACAAACAGACATACAAAATTGTTGTACCCTGGGTAATGACTAAATATCCTTCTCAGATGCAAAGTGTCTTCTGAAACCTAGAAAATGAGTGATTTTTTCCTGCCCTGCCACAGGAAATAAAAGTTACTATCAGTATAGTTAATTTATACTGGCTAATACCAGGGTGTTTGCATGAACAATAAATCCTTTCTTTGGATCCTCTCAAGTTCTTGGCCTCAGTAGCATCCTGAAGTAGAGCCAGTGGAAGTTTTCTCCACCCACCCAAGTGAGCAGGGAAGTCCTGTTGCTAGTGCTGTTGCCTGCTGCACCAATTAAAGGAGCAGAAAACTTATTCTGGAAATCTGTACTGAACAGTCAAGAAGGTCAATTGAATGACGCCCAAGTCTCTATGACTGAAAGTCTCTTGCTTCTTTTACCCACACAGGTATTTTCAAGGTCATCAGAGAAGGACCAAGTAAGACACCTCAAAGTCACCTCATTAGACACTCTCTGGGGATCAGGACCTTCACTGTTATAGCTTGGCCATACCACCACACAGTAGGTCAACACTGAGATACATTAGATGAGGATCTGTACCTAAAATGTTTTATACCTCTCTGTCATGCCTGCCTTTGCTCCAAGGACTACCCGTGAATGTGGGCACTGGCAGGTGACAAAGGCGAAATTATTAATAAAGGCGAAACGTTTTAGTCTGTTGCCAACGTTGTGTCTTCTTGATGGCAGGAAGTGCCCAAGTACCATGTCTGAGTCTTTCAAACACAACAGGCTCCCTTGCTTCCCATTGCAAGTCAGTGATAAATCCCTCATGCCTCATCTTCCACTCTTCTCTCCCAAAACAGCTGGCACCAAAGAGCGCTCCGTTCCCACAGGCTGTTGCAGTCACAGGGATTTAAAAGTACAACACCATCCCTTCAAATCCCACTCTGTGTGTTTTCCAAATATCACCATGTCCCTTTGCTGGAATGATAGCCAGGTACATGCAAGCAGCTGGGATCTACTGCTATTTCCCTTTTGTCTGTTATTTGCCAAATCTATTAACTGCAATCCGAATCAGGCAGAGCTAAACTTGCCCTGAGAGTGTGGTGGTGTTTCCAGTAAAACAAAGTCAGTGAATAATATGTTTATATGTGCTGTTCTTCTTGATCCTAGAGCTCCATTCAACCTGTTGGAGTTTTCCTTGCAAGCCCCATTTTTCCCCCTTCCTGCTGCCTTCCCTCATTTCAGTGCAGCGATGCCCTTTCCATGCTGGCTCATGGACTCTTTAGTAAAGAGCTATAAGGAAACACGGTCCACAATGGTGGCATGCAGAGAAACAGTTAACCCCATTATTAAGAAAGTTTATCTTCTCATTAAAGTTTTTCACATCTGAAATAAATGTATATCTTCCAGTTTCCAGGAAAATAACCAGCACGTGGTGAGGATAGTGTGAAAAAAGGAGCTCTTGAATCCCTGTTAAAATAGTGCACGTCACTTCAATTTTCACCTCACTTTGGAGTTCTGTTCTTCCTCATTAGGCTTCTGTGTAATCCCCAGTATTGTCAAAGTTTTGTGGCAGGTTTTTTTTAATCCATATATCAACCACAGAAATATGTTAAGACCAGAGTTTGGGGAAGGATCAACAAAAAAAAAAACCAAACCTGAATCAAACACTGAACTAATCAACAACATGAATACTCTAGAGTTTGACTGACTGAGGCTATTAAAAGAACATAATATAAATACACATCTTCTCATTCTGATCCAGAATGACCAGGTATGATTTCAACTTCTGAGTCCAATTAATTTTGAACTGTGTTCTCCAAAACATACTTAAATGTTACTACTATGCAGTATCCTGTCTTTTCAGAAATGGCATTTTAAAAAATCACAGATTTGTATTCCATAAAATAACTTATATCTAAGGTTTTTCAGATGCTCCACAATAGTTTTATGAACATAAAGCAGGATTTCTAGAAGTGTTCAGTCTTTGTCTCTTTGCTGTACAGTTAAAATCAGAACAAATTTTACCACGTGCTCATTGCACACCCAGTACAACATAATAGCCAGTGGCAAAATCTAGCACTTAAAAAAGCTGTAACTTTAGCAGGTAAACAACCTCTCCTATCTCTGCTCCCATAGTAGTACATGGTGGAAAGCTAAGTGAAAGGTGGTCCTTACAAGCATGAAACAAACATGGAGAAGGCTTATCTGCTCCACAGTATTTTCTTTTCCCTTCTGCAATTTATTATGGTGTTTATAGGGAGATGCTTTTAAATATTAGTGTTCTAGAAAGCAAAGTGGTGGCAGATCTCTTTGTAAGAAAAAGCAAACTACTGCCAATAATTAAACAAAATAAAGCTGTTTGGTCAGTGTGTCCTCTGTCCCACCTGATGTTGGCATTTCTGCACAGTGAAACCAGGCATTTTATTCTGAGCACCCCTGAGGACTTCTGGGGTTAAGGTTCTGCTTTTTACAGGGAAAACCAGCTGATGACACTTCAGTAAAGGGTTGATTAATACTCAGCTGGGAAAATATTTATTGTTCACCTTGTCCAGAGGCAAGAGTCTCAGTCAGAGTCTTGGTTCAGATATTGCTCTGTCAAGGATGGCCAGGAGACTGTCAAGGTTGGCCCTGGAACTCTGACACCAAGAAATGAGGTCTCAGGTACTTCACCCTGTGCCAATGCAGCGCAACTCTGCCAGTCAAGGAAAGCTTTTTCTTTGTCCCTTTTTATTCCTCTTGAAAATAATGAAAATGGAACCGAATCCCAAGTAAATCCCAGGAATACAAATTCCTGCTCATTTAGGTGTTTGTCTGTAGAGGAGAAAGGACTGAAAGAGCTACTTCTGATTAAATATCTCATCACGGGAATAGGTGCTGGAGGAGACATGGGATTTCAAAGGAAGGAGGCTTCTCAAAGAACAAAAGTGGGTCACCTACCATGAGGTCCTAGGCAGCCAGTGTTTGCTAGCCCCAGCTCTGGACTTCTCATCTCCTGGGGAATAAACAAGGGTCCATACCCTTCTGTGTTGGTATGACTTTGGCCTCTAGTTCTGCACATTAACAGTCATGGTGATTCAGATGGAGTTGTTTCAAGATAACTGATGCCTCCTATTTGCATCTGTACGGTGGTGCATACATTGCATGTGTTTTGGCATTATATATGCTTCATATACTGTTTCATTGAAAAGTAAAGCAAAGCAAAGAGAAGAGAAGAGAAACAGGAGTTATGCTATGACCTTTCCTGAATGTTCCTTCTGACAGCTATCACTAATGCATTATTTTAAATCCAAATATTTTTGTTATGTACAAGTTATGACAGCATCACTGGGAAAAAGTCGTGTCCACAGCACTGGCTACAAGGTTTGGTACATCCAGTGTTGTCTGGTGTTTTGGGTTTTTTTTTCTCTTCCTGTGCTTTATACTCAGCAGATTTTGATTATGATGTCCTTCTTGTATTAAAAAGGAAGTTGTTGTTGAGTGTAATGTGTATAATGACACCACTTTCATTGTAATGCAGAATGCATAGCTTCAAGTGTTTGCAACACTTTAGCCAGTTCCTTTCAAATTGAAAACAGACACAGAGCCATTCTGAATGCAACCTGCTAGGTCCAGCCACCAATCTTGTGGCTGACATCTCAACAAACAGCTCAGCGTTCACCAAAGTTGAGGAAACTTCTAACAGCATTGCTCTTCAGTGCCTCAAGTTTTAAGTAATGTACAAATGGTGATTTCTTTCATAAATCGCATTAAAGCAAAAGATTGGTTTTCCTAGGGAGAGAAGCATGGTCATTTTTCACAAATCGAAAGCATCTGGTCCAAACAGGGCAGTGCATTTAATATATCGCTATTTTATTCATGTCATTTGTAAACAGAAAAATATCCTTGGCGATGTCAGTATTTTTTCTCCTCTTTTGCCCTTTAAAAAAATGCTTATAAATTAAGCTTCCCTCTGCATCTGTGAGCTCAGACTGAAGGGCAGACACCCTCCGAGGCAGTATAAGGCACACAGTTTTCACACCCAAACCTCACCAGGGACAGGTTGTATGGACTGAGCTCCAGGGAATATACTCTGTATCCAGTCTTTCCAGAGGCACAGAGCCTGTCCAGTGGAAGAATAGTAGGGAACTCTCCCAGTCTCACATGAGCCTTCTTCTCTCCTGCCTCAATGGGGGGACTGTCCATGGGGGAGAGAAATCTCCCACCAGAGGCTGAGAGCCCTGAGCTCCCCCAGCTCAGAGCCAGGGCAGTGCCTCTACCACCCACAAACAACAGCACCTAAAAAGCAGCACTGTGCCAAATCCATGCTGCACGTACTGGAGGGGTCACTAAAGCAGGCAAATGTCAGGGGAACATTTTGAACAGAGTCACCATCCATTTGCTTGCCCCCTAGTTTCTAAAGGCTAGTGCCCAGACCCTGGAGAGGAGCTTCCTAATGCTTAGTACAAAGTAAGGGATGGGGCAACATCAGTAAGAGAGTTTCTAGCACAGTGTTGCCAGGATCTGCTTTCTGTTCATTGTCATTCAATACCTTTAACAGTGCTCCAGAAGAAAATATAAATAATTGGCAGTAAAGTTTACTAGTAATTCAAAGTTGGTGAAGTCCTAAATTAATGATAGAGGCAGGTCAGTTGAACAGAGCAATCATCTAGGGTGCTTGACAAACTAGCCTCCTTTGAACATCAGAGGCTATTAATATTTCCAAACATGATGTAATGCATCTCAGAACAAAAAAAATTAATTTTACACTCACAAGACGCAAATCCCTTGGCCTGGACTGCACTGACCCTAAAAACCCACTTAGTGCCCATATTATATACCATTGCAAATCTCCCAGTCCAGTGCTTTGGCTGTGAGGAATAGTAAATTTAAAAGCAGAGGAATATCAAACAGGGAAGTGAATTGCGTCTAAACAGCACCACTGAGAACATTACTGGAATATTGTCCCCATTCCTTCAGCCACTTCAAAAAAGGTGTAGGAAAAAATGTGAAAAGAATCCAAAAAGCTATTACAATTCATTCAGAGCTATGGAATATTCCACTCTGTGGTAAGAAATAAGATAATTCAGTGTGTTCAGTTTCTTCAAAGAAGGGTAAGGGCAAATTTATGATGCCTTATAAAGTTCTACCTGTTGAAAAGAAGGAAACACTGCTAGTAGCAGATGGCTCTCTAATACAGCAGAGGCATAACAATCAGAACCTGAAAACTTAATCTTCACAAACGCTGATTAGAAATAAAAGACATTTCTTTAACAGTGCCACTAATAACCAATTGAACAATTACAAAAGGATGTGGTAGACTTTTGAACACCGTGGAGTATTTATCTGTTCATTGCAGAAATTACTAATGAATATCCCCAGATAGCCCCACAAAACTCTAAGGTTAGACAATCAGACCACTTTCATGAACAGATGAATCTCTTGCCTCCTCTTGTTGCCAAAAGAGTCATTTCTTTTCATGCCATTGTGCATACCTTAGTGTATTCATCCAGGCTCTAAGAGATACAACATAAATGCATTGCTGTTGGGTGTTTTGGGTTTTTTTAATTCAATGTCATTTCAGTCTGAATACCCTTTGAAAACACAAGAATATGCTTTTTTTTTATATTTTAGGAGAACTTGAAGCCAAGGATTTGTTCAGGGAGGGTTGTGCCTTTCTGAAAGGAAAATTAATATATTGGGTAGAGAATAATCAACTTCTAGAAGATAAATAGTTGTTTACCTGGTCAGGTGGGGAAGGAGCTGTGTCTCCCTAGGCATACAAATCCCCTGCTCACAGTAGATGCACAGGAAGGCAATTGCACAGAGAGGAGAAAATGAGGGGGGTCTCTGTGTAACTTAAGCACGCTCAAGTCTCTTGACAAGTGCCGCAGAAAAGCTTAACTTTGCCAGAGTACTGATGATGAAGATTTCCTAAATTACAGCATTTGGGAAGGCAGGTGGGGGTTGATGTAGCCCTGTGGTCCTTTTAGGTGCCTGAACATACAAATAAACTTTGAAAGTGTCAGTCTTTTAAAGTTAGCTGTACAGTAACTGAGAGCTTGTCTTCTCACCCCTCTGCCCCGCTCTCCTCTCCTCTCGTTACTAACATGTTGTAAGACAAATCGCTGTAGAGAACCTATCTTTTAATCAGGCTCTGAACTCTCCATATAACCGTGTGTTTGCTGGATTTGATTTTGGTTTGCATTTTCTTTTCCCTCCATAAAATACTCCAGGGATATCAGGTACCCAGTCTTCAATGGGGTGGTTGGTACTTGATGTCACTGGTCTCAGAGCTATTCACTGTGAATAATGTTTGGTCCTTTTTTATTTTAATTGCTGGAATGGCTGTGGATATAAGTTGCTTGACACAAAAGGGTGACAAATAATGATGAAAGACACTAGAGTGCTCTCATGTGTAGCTTGGACCAGAAGGAGAAAAGAGATTATTGCAGCTAAACTGGTCACATGGAATTTGCTGGACCTGCCTGCTCCCACCCCCTCCAGCCCCTCTCCGGGAATAGTGCTCTTACAAGCTAAGAAAGACACAGTTGGCACAAAAAAAAAAAAAAAAAAAAATTGATCCCATTAACAATGACCTTTAGAAATTTCAAGGACATAACGCTGCCTTTGTGAAGTGTAAACAGATGCATTGTCAAATAGTTAAAGAACAGAATTGCTCCTGGATCTGTCATTTACCTCCTCATGAACTGGAGCTCCAAACTGTAAAGAGCCAGGAGGAAACCGCAGCAGCATGATTATACAGTTAAAGAGACAAATACTTATGTTGGTCTTCTCAGCGATTGATATTTCTATTATATTTTTAATTAACATTTTAATCCTTTAAAATCATTTTAATCCTCGGGAAGCATGTTACAGAGTGAAATCGTTGCTATGAAAAGTGTCAAACAGATAATAGCTAAAATTAATGGTTTTGTGATATATCAAGTTTTCAAATTGTTCTTTTATTAAAAGAGCCTGACATTTTTCATTACAGCGAGCAGGGCTTTCTGAATAAAAAGTGAGCGTGTACCCCAGATTACAGAACATTTAACTATTTGCATGATAAAGTCCTCCTCCCGGTTTTCCTCCTGTTTGAAACAGTTGCCAATAGACTAGATAAATATCTTTCGTGGTGGTAGAGCAGAGCGGAAACCAAGGTGCCCCAGTCTCCTCCTCCCGCTCCTTCTTGTTTTAGCCAGGGCTCTTTGTAGCCCCCAAAGCCCTTTGCGAGGACAGGGCTCGCTGCGGGGTTTGCCATCATTGCACGCCCATGTCAGGGGTTGCTCTCCTTCCTTCTTGGCTCAGAGTGTCATTGGCAGTTTTCTCATTTAAGCAGTTAGAGGCAACCTCTGAAAGGCTGTAACTCATAATAGGATAAATAACTGTGTGCGTAATTGCGAAAACACTTCAGTAAGTGGACGAGCTGCCACGTACCTCATCTCTAGACCTTTCAAAACACACACGCACACACAATTCCTTCTTTTGCAGTCAAGCTATTCCTTTCTGACATCTCTCAATGTAGTACACACAGAAGCTGGCACACATAAACTGTAAATCCCCCACTTACTGGGAGCCATCAATAGCTATACGTACAGACTGTGACCCACAGGAAATGGGATCGTTGTCTCAAAAATAAAATAATAAAGCAATTCCTCTAAGAACTAGCCTTTTCTTAAAATCACTTTGACGTTTGGTCTTTAATACGTCATTTTGTCAAACAACGTGCTGGTCTAGCAGTTAAGCAGAGTCCTCTTTTCTGTGGAAGTTTTACAATGTTTTACTTGGATGCAGTAACTCCGCAGGTTTTCTTCTTCCCACTTTTTCTTCTTGAAATGGAGAGTAAAACATTTCCCGGGGTAGTAAAAGAATGCTGAAAACGAGAGAATGAGTGATCTCGTTAAAAACTGTTGATTGCCAGCAGATGTGCTACTGGGTATGTGTTGGATAATGCGGGGCCTTTTGAAGAGGTCCATCTTTTGTGCTGGGGAGGCCTGTGTAATAAGCAGAGTGTAATGAAACCACAAGTAATAAGCTGCCCAATATTTAATGTCTGGGGTCACCAATTAAGGCAATGTATGAAACGTTGCAATGAAATGCTTCCCCAACCCACCCTACCTCTGTTTGTGTGTACAAAGCTCAATTAGGCACTCGAGCGAACCGGTAAGAGTTTGGAGATCTGTTTTAACACAAACATGCATAAATACTTTAAAGCATTGGGCTGATACTCCAGGAGAAGTGGTTTCTTATCTGGCTCTGCTACTAACTTGCTGAGAGCCCCCGAACACACGCGTTCCTCCTCTCTCCCTCCCAAAAGGAGGATAAATGGCGTTTCGGTTCCCTGTGACGCCTCTGTGACTTGCCACACGCAGCCGATGTGAGGCGGGCGCGCTCTGGCTGTGCGTGCGTGCTCACCTCCGCACCCAGGGCACCCGGGCTCTGCCGGGGCTGCGGCACCAAAGGGTGAAGGCGGCACGCTGGGCACAAGAAATGCCCTCTTGGAGGGTACACAAACATGAAAATGGCAGGACAAACAGCCAGATTCACAGCTGGTATCCATCTGTCAGCGTTTCGAATGAAAGTCGGTCATAACCCAATCACGTCCCCGTGAAGTCGGTGCTAGATCTTTCTCGGGGAGTCACAGCATGCCCAAAACCTCCAGCCAAATTTAGCCCATTTTGGCCCTAACGGGGAGCCACGCGCCACATCAGGCCTTATGTCCATGCTGCGTCAACCTCCAGCTAGTTTTCTGACGATGCCGAAGTCATTAGGTTTGACCTCAGGAGCCACGTCTGGTTCAGGGTATCGGCAGCAGAGGCGTCTTCGCCATCGGTGGTGCCACGGGAGCCTGGAGAGTGGAAGCACCACCAAGCCCCAGGTTAAACTGGGGAGTCGGGGGGCAGGCAGCAGGTCGCTTTCCCTGCAGGCTCCTTGTCTCTGGATTTTGGTACCCCCCACCCTTTCAAGGTCAATGCAGCAACCTTGAGGGCAGGCTACAAGGTCTGTTTATTTTCCCAGGCTGCCTCTTGCAGTGGGAGTGGGGCAGGGGGGTGAGAATGGCAGGGAGAAGGTAACAACCTCGGGGGGGGCTACTTCTGCTTGTGGCAGTAAACGTCTTGCACCCCAGTGTACAAACTAATTAAGACACTTCCTGTATTAAACACTCATCCATTGAAATCAGGCCACAAAATGAAAAGTGGGATAAAGCCAATATTGCTAATAGTAAAATACTTTTTTACCTAGACAGAAATTATTCCGAAATCAAAATGAGGAAGTAGTGATGTGATGGCTTAAAAAAAAAAATAAACAAATCCATCTTTTTTTGCACAAAAAGTGCATGCAAGCTGTAAATCCTGATCCACATTAATTAAATTTCACTTTTAAAAAACAGTAGTGCAAGTTCCCCTTAATCCACGATGTCTGACTTAACCGGGGGGGGTGGGGTGGGGTGGATTTCTTGATTCCAGGCACAGATCTTTCTTGCATCCACTACAGAGCCTCACTCTTTATTCCTCCGTACAGTGAAAGAAATGCAAGGGGTTTGAACACTGGGAAGAAAAAAAAAAAAAGGCAAAGAAAAAAAAAAAAAGCCGCCTTCTTTGTGTCCTTATCTCTCCCGATGCGTGTTACGTGTTGCAGCAAAGAGCAGGGGCGCTGAAGCCGAGCCCAGAAATCCGACTGGATTTGACGACGCCCCCAGTAAACAGCGTGGCACAAAAGTCCATTGTGCTATGAGATAACTGCGGGGCTGAATGGGGGAGGCTGTCACGGGGGGATTGTTGGGCCAGTCACCATCGGATCACAGTCGAGGCCTGAATTCCTTTATGGTTCATCAGGGCCTGTTGGTACCACAGAAAGTGTCATGATCCTTTTTTTCACTGGGGCCAGATGGTGTCCTTTTTTGAGGCCTTCCTAATGCCCGGTTTTCCACATGTAAAACTCCTGGGAAAATGACCTAACTCACAGCTGCTTAGTGAGGCTTGAGCAGGTCTTTAGAAAGACTTCTGTCAGGAACAAGGCGGCCGTACCACTCCGGGGGAGCAGGGGGAGGCCGCCGCCGCGAGCCTGCCCCTCGCCAGCTATATTTAAGCGGAAATAAAAACCCGCCTCGCCAGCGCCAGCCCGCGCGGGCCGCGGCCGTGGCCGGCCGAGAAGGTAACCAGGAGGGGCTGCGGTGCCGCCGCCGGCGGCGGCCGTTTTCCCTTCCCCGGCGAGCAGATGGCCTGAATAAAAACATAGAATGTGGTCCAGAAGGGTCGGGAGAGGACAAAAAGTGAGAGGTTCCCCAGACCGCGGCCAGCCGCCCGGGGAGAGGGGAGGGACCCGCCGCTGAAAGGGGAAACTTTTGATGTCGGTAGGGTCGTATTTGCCAGCACGCTGAGTGAGTCCCCAAGGAGCAGTGGTACCGCAGGTGCAACACTTACAAAGCCCAAAGCCTTTTAGATTAATAAAATAATGCCCGGCCGGAGGAGCCCTCTCAAGGCTGCGAGGGATGCAAAGCTGAAAACCTTCCGTGGCGGTGCTTATTTTCCCCAGTCAAGGCACTAGCAATGATTATCTTGATAACTTTCGGCCGCAGTCATTGACCTTTTAGCCTCCACTGTACATCACTGTATCGGGATGTTTTCATTTGCCTGCCTTTGCCAGGGAATTTTTTGTTCTGGGTTTATGAAAGCGTCCGTACCCGTCCTTTGCAGCTGAAACACTTCGTTTTCAGCATTACATTTGTTTAGCCTGTCAGTGTATCTGCAGGTATTTCAAGACCCGCTACACCTATCCTACACGCTCTCCGATGGTATTTTCCAAAAGCCTGCACGTAAATAAGCTCAGTAAAAATATTAATGGTCAATTTTATTTTACTTCTTCTGTGACTGCTTTAATCCCAGTGTTAAGTACACTTCCCCTCACATATTTTAATGCTTAAAGTGAATATGGGAAGCTCCAATAGCATTTCTTTCCTGGACCTGGCCATCTGAGGAATTAAATAGAGCTGGCTGACAAGTAGCTATAATTGTTCAGGGGAAACTGGGCGGGGAGGAGGCTTCATAAAAATGTTACGTTTTTCAATTAAAAACTGAAAGTCAAAACTGAACAATTGTGCTAAAACTCCTTCAGTGCTGATACTTTAAAAATCAAATTGGTTTCAAATATTTAACTTCCGAAAAAATGCAAAAAATGCTTACCCCAACATTTTCCATTTTCAGACTTGCAGAGAACACCTCTATGAATGTTTTTCTTTTTTGGCTAAAATCTTTTTTTCACTTTTTCTTAGTTCAAGCAAAATCCCAATCCTCATTTTTTGATTTTGCAGTCAGATCTGAGTGCAAAAGAAATACACCATTTGATCTCAGGTAGGTATTGTTCAAAGGTTTCTTTCTCTGCTTGTTAAGAATACAGGTTAAGTTTGTTACAGTATATACATCCAGGGCATAGAAAGATGATACAAAAGAAAACAAGTAATTTTTCAATCTCACCGTCTCAGCTAAAAGAATAAAAGATGGAAGAAGCATATGTAAAGATCCTCCTAGTTGCTCAGAGAGGGGCCATTTTTCAGTGCTGTCTGGGTATGAAACTTATACAAAAACAACCCAAAAGTGTTCGGCCATCGTCATTCTGGAGCATCTGCCTTTGACCCAAAAACTACTGACATCCATGAGTTTCATTTCTCTTTGGTAACTTGCAGATTATTGATTTTATCGTTTGCCTGACATTTCACAGTGCATTGCCTCACTTACAGAAATGTTCAGCATTTACGCTGTGATGTGAACTGTCATAAAGTGAGGTAACATTCCATAAAATCCTAAGGGGAAAAACACTTTGATGAGATGCAGTCCAACTTGGAAGGACTGTATTTTTTCTCAAGCCGTTCTAGGCTCACTCACCCTGAAAAAGCACATTTCAGAAGGGACAAGATAATTTTAAGTAAGGACTGCTGTTCGAAAGGAAAGAGGAAAAGGATGAAATCTTTTCTTGTAACATGAATGAGAGTCATTATCAGTGTGTAACATAAAAAGGAGTAAAATGCACACATATTTGCTGTGCTTCGTTTTCAGCAGAGCAATGAAGTTCAAGAGAAACAGCTTTACTTTTTTGATCTGCTCATTCCCCTTCTTGTTTTAAAATGTATCACTCGGCCTGAATGCCCCCAAGAAATCAGGCAGAGGCATCCGGCACGTACTTAAGATCTGTGTCTTGCAACAGAAGGAGCCCGAGAAAGAGAGCCAGCCCTTCTCCTGCTGGGTCAGTCACATGCAGTCAGGCTTTTGCATAGAGCTAGCCTTCTGTCTCCTTCCTTTCAGGGACAGAGTAACATTTTGTAGTGACACAAAGAAATTCTTCCCTCTCTTGATCATAAAGACCCACAGCACTAGATCCTCTTTATCAACTGCTCTTTTCTTATAGGATACGATATATTTTATTTACATATGAATTGATCGGTTTGTCTGGCAAACTTGGAAAGCTCAGTGGTTCACAAAAACATAAACCACTACTTGTAGTCATTGCTGAAACTTGAAGAAAACAGCTATCACGCTGGTTTGCTTAACTCTCCATAATCTATGTCCTATCCATTATACATGTTAGTATTGTGACAAAACAGAGAAACAAACTACAATAAAATTATAACCACAGATGAAATCACAATGTTTGGCCACATTCTTCTTTTTGGAAAGAGATCCCTGTAAAACACCTGGCTTTTCATTGCCTTTGAAAGTTGCTGTGCAGTTTGTGAGAGCCTGCAAACACATCATAGTAAGCTTTCAAAATCTCTTGTCTGTACAGGTGTGCGTACGATCCCAAAATGCATTTCCTTCCAGACTCTGCTGTCATTTCTTGTACTTTCCGTATGCTCCTTTAGCACGATGCAGCTTACCAACAACAGCATGGCTTGTAATGTAGTAGAAACCATGACAAAGATAAACGACAGGGAGATTTTCTGACTTCATGAGTTTTCTTCCTAGTCCAATCAGAATCTCTTGGTCTGGTAATTAAGCAGCACCAAATGAAATTACTAGGCAGAACTATAAGACAAACAAAAAGTACTCCTTCACACACAGCGTACTCGGGCTCCTTGTACCACATAACTCCTCCCTAGAAGAGGATGTGGAAGCCAAATGGGCTCAAAAAGCAACTATGCAAAGCCAGGAAAGAAAAGTCCAGTGGATACCACGTCTGTGTCAGGAAATTCCTAAATTATAGATAGCTGAAAGTGGAGACACTCTGCCATGGGAAGGGTCACTCCGTGCTGTCCTCCTCATAACCTTTCCCTAAGCAGTTATTACTAGACAACGTCAGGGACAGGAGCAGGAGGACCCTTGGTCTGTCTCAGTACAGCTGTTCTCTTGTTCCTCTGTTCTTATTTTATTCCAGCAACAAAGTCTATTTTTATTCTTCTCCCTAGAACTGTGCCCAGCACACTGGAAAGGATTTTACTAGGAATCCAGACTGCTGTGACCCCATTCATGGTACTCACAGGGACACTTCTTTTCTTTCTTCTTCTGCACAGGAAAGCTCTGTCAGAGGCATTCTCTGTCTTCCCCAGCTCAGGATGCTGAAACGCATTACAACCAAGGGGCAATACACTCACAGGCCTCAGTGATTGTCTGGTAGGTAGTTCATGTGGTAGTTCAACACCTATGTAAAAAGTAAGGATGGCTACTCACCAGAATGTGTCCGTCACCAGATATCTTGCATTGAGAGCTTTAAAAAATGCACTTATTTAATTCACAGGAATGATGCCTCTTAAAATAGCCCCAGTGTGTAGGATTCCTTTCCTTTCTGCTGACATGGATATCACTGGAGGAAAACATGAGTCTGCACATCATGGTTAAAATCCATCATAAATGTGTGGATCTGTTGTGGAAACTGCAAAACAACTAACCTTCACACACTGAGTCCCCACTCAATCCAAGCAAGGGACCACGCTTAAATTCTGTTTCAGCCTTGTTTCCCATCTCACATTTCTGTCAAAAGCCCATGTCTAGCAGGGAGCATCATTCATTACTGGATAAAACCATTCAGTTTTATTCTCAGAAGGGAATGGTTATAGGACGTGATGCTGACCTCCTCACTAGCAACTCCGCAGGGCACTCAAGAAGCGTATCAGTAGTACGCTTCTGGTGTGTGCTGGAGCTAGATTGGCTCCAGAAGGACTCTACCTAAATTTGCTGTTCTCCAGGACTGCACGGGGCGATTTAACCTGTTGGTTTGCAGTAGGACTGTGCAGGAATTCCTGTCCAGTACAGCCAGTGCCACGCCTCATGCCTGGGCAGAGAAGTGGGAGTAAGCAGGGAGGTGGCACAGCGAGGGCTGGAAGCAGAAATGGCTGAGGCAGATGACTTGCGTGCTGAGCTGATCTCCATTAGGACTAAGGCAATAGGTGGGCAGCACGATTCTCGTGTAGCCCCAGGTCTGACCTGACACCGAGGCCAGAGCAGTCCTTGCAGCCCCTGACGGTGGAGGCACAAATCACTTTTCCTTAGTGTCTGCACGAGTGGCGCCGCGTACCCAGGCCACAGGTCCCTCGCTGCTGTCGGCAGGCCTGTTTAGCATAGGTGGATCGTGGCAGCACTGCAACCTTCAGTCTAATGCCAGATTAAATTTATAAGAAATGTAAGGCAAACTTTGAGAACCGATGAAGAGTGGTCCTTAGTCTCTGCACAAAGTAATACAGTCACCAAACACACGCACCCTTCAAATCCCAGACTTACTCCAAATGTGCTGGAAATTGTTCTAAACCAAAACCTCAGCACTGGCTGTCTCCAAACTTTGCAGAAGCCTGGCAGCAAAACCACGATTTTGATCTCTCTGATAATTTGACAAGCTCCCACATACAAACAACCAAATTTAGGAAAGCCTGGATTTCCACGTGAACACTGCCCTTCTGCTGGATAAATCCAGCCTTCTCTACTGGATAAATTCACATACTGCTGATGTAAATTAGCAACAATGACTATATACTATCAAATCAGCAAACCGCACTGATGTTCAACTAGCAACAGCAGCAAATCAAGCCTATAAACGCCTCTGATCGTGGATCTCAGTCTACTAGAGTAGAGGTTATGCACCCCAGTGAAGACTCCTGGCATGGCATTCTGCAGCACATAAATACCCCTTTTTTATTGCTAACCTGTCTTCTTGGTACCTCACCCAGGCAGAGAGCTCCCGTCTAGGTTTATAAGAATAAGCAGTTTGATTTGGAATTTCATAACATACTTACATGTCGCTCACATCCTTCTGTTGAGCTAAATTGATCTTTTTTCTTCTCATTTCCTGGGTAGATTGCATTTGGTCTATGAGTAAACACAGTGTAGCTGCCCCCTTTTCCCAGGCTTTCTAATGAGAATGTGCTGTCTGATCAGGTGCATGCACTCTGCTGTCATTTGCAGCCTGACCTGCAGGTCAGAGGTGATTTGAGCAGGCTCAGGGATGCATACAAATCACATCCTCTTGTCTGTCTGTTTTGTTGACTGGTTCTCCTCAGGGTCATGGCTATCTTAAGTAGCAGCCTGAAGGATAAAGTGCACCCTGTCTGAGCTGTAAAACTTTGACTTTGGACCAATTGCATCTGACACACAGCAGCATGAGATTTGGTTTAGCCTTTGGATTCAGAACAAATCACTGGCTATCAATAGCTGATAGTGACATGCAGTTTACTGAATGTCCCCTTTTCTCTGGCAGCTGTATATTCTTTGGGAGAAACGGATGTGTTTTTAAGTTTCTAAGGTCATGTTTTAAATATGATGCTGCACACACTCCATTAGAAAGTAAGTGTAGCAAATAAATAAATAGCTAGGAAATGTTATGCTGTTTTGTGAGCTTGCTTTTGGGCTCCCAGGTGGTGCACGGTATGGGAGGTGGGGGGATAGACTGACCTACTCATGAAACAAAACATTTTTAGGATTAGCACACTAACTAAAAACTTTTCAGGAATTATATTGAGGAACAGCCATGCAGAATAAAGCACTCTGTGTCCTCAAGACACTGTGGGGAGCTTCTTGGCCAACACGGTTACACCAGCACGGCAGTCAATACCCTGAGTTACAGGCACAGGAGCAACATGCCCTACTCACACCACCCCCTTCTGCACAGACCACCAGACCCAGCCCTACCAACCCCATGCCAAACCTGCCACCATGAAAACTCTCGCCAGTGCAGCAAACAACCACTCATGCCGAACCCAACCGAGAGGGAAGTTTTTAAGGCCACCAAGCAGTCATCAAAGAGTTACGGCTCTCAGCTGGCATCAGCCGGGGCCAAATTCAAAGCAGTGACCTGGAAGCAAGTGGCTCCGTATCACCCCCAGGGGTTGCCCAGCCCCCTAACACTTCGCTTATTAAAAGGTGACTCTAGGACTATGTCAGTGCCCTTGTGCCTCTGCAACATCATACTAAAAATGCACTCTGCTTTATATGTATATAAGTGGATTTTATCCAAAAGGACCACCTTTTTATAGGTCAAAATACTTTGGTGGCTTCTATTTATTGCATCTCTATTAAGAGTTACATTACTTTTGTCAACAGTTTTATCTGTTTAATTTTCTCAGCTCTTCTGTCACGGCACTGCTTCCAAATTTTTGCCAAGTCTGTGCTGCAGAATTATACTGAGGGGTACTTTGTGTTCTCATCATATTGTGACTTGGTAGAAAAAAAGAAAAGGGTTTATTATCATTATTATTATTATTAAAGGAGCGTAAGTGCCACTATAAAACCAAAATAGCTGAGGTGCTGCTTTCAGGAACTATCATGTTACATTTCTCACTTTATCCATTTATAGAGGTTATCCAGGACTTATAAAGTTTTCATAGAGTACATGTGTAGGGTTCAGAGGGTTGTGAAGAAATAGCCCTGCCAAGCGTTTTCCAACAAAATGGATTTTTTTTCAGTGAACAGCCTGATTATTTTATTACTTCTTTTCTTCACAAAAAGTTCTCCCCTATCCTAATAGAAAATTTGAACTATTGCATTAAAAATGAAACATCTTCAGTTTTCAGCCAAATGTATTTGTATTTTGGGTAAAAAGGGGTAAAAGATAACCATTTGCAAAAGATAATCTTTTTCAGACTACCGAACAAGTTGTATGTAGTACAGTCTTAAACTATCATTAAATAATAAAATATCGTTAGTGTACAAAACCTGGTGAAGTCATGCTTGACAGGTCTCATCATATCTGAAGACTAGTCCCAAGATCTTTCAGGTGTTATTGAAATAAAAAAAGTGTTCAACATACAATAGAATTTCAGCCTTAACGATATCATATCTGTGAATCGTGAAGTGATGCTACAAGATGAAGAATTGATGGCAGCATAATAGGATATGTTCTTTCCCCAGCAAAATCCAACAGAGGATTGTAATAGTTCACCAGGGGAAGTAGGGTTAAAAACCTCTGACCCCTGATATCACATAAACATTGCCAAAAAAAATAAAACCCTTGATTGACAGTGAAATGCATGGCTACCTCAAGTCCGGTCTGAAATCTTTGCTGATAATTACTGGGTTGAATGTTATGAGAAATGGGCAAGAGGGGTATCAGCCACATGAGTGTACATACTCAGAGACCTGAGCATCTCTAATAAGAATTGATGTAGTGTGTCATTTGTAATTTAATCAGCAGCATTACATCTTGATAGTAAAAGGACTATCATGAACATTTTCACAGTAAAGTAAGATTAACAGACACACACCCCAAATCTCTGCTGCCTTAAAGTAATGTTCCAGTTGTGATAGGAGCTGATAAATGGAAGAAATTGTGAGTTTAAGCTGACACATGACCCTGAGCAGATTCCACGGTGCATAGGCATTTTGCTGCATATGGTGCTTACTGCCAAGTACTGACCTGAGACATTTTGTGAGCACAGGCAGAACAGTACCAGCCCTGATCCAAATTTTGGCCCCCACTCTTTTCCACTGGATCCAGATCTGAATCTCTCACAGCCAGGTCCATTCCAAGCAGATCCCTTTTTTTCTCATCATTTGTTTAGGAGTTTGGGAGACATCTCCTTTCCCTTCATGGTCCAAGCTTCTCTGATGCATTCAGAACCCCAGCACACACTGACCAGAGCCTGCCTGACACGCAAGAGAAACTCCATGGATATCTGTAAGAGAAGATCTGCCCTAAAGCAGATGCCTAGGAGTTAGTCGTCTGAACTTAAGCTCCTCAGCTTAGACTTTCACTGTAATGGAGGAAAATAGGCCCCTCTAGAGGCAATTTGAGCAGCATAGCTGTCTAAAAAACCTAACATGAACGGGTCTCTGAAAAGGTCTTTTGTTTTTTTTCTCTATCCACACTGAAGAAAGACCAGAGTGGTTAGGACAACTACGTTTAAGACTTCTGAAGTGAGGTGAGTTGAATCCCACACTTACACTGTCCAGGAAACCCAGTCTGCAGAGGAGGCTGTCAGACATGAACTCTCACAACATCTGTGTCAACATCTTTTTAATCAAAACTTTAAGATTTCTCACCAACTGTGTCTGAATAATTTTTTTCTTTTCTTTTTTTTTCTTTTCTATTTTTAACAATGCTCAGTTGTGAGAGGAAAGAATTAGCAGTAAATTTACTCATGGGAAAAAACACATTATGACAATGAAGCAAAGGTCTCTGGTGTCTGCAGTCCCGCGGTGAATATGCATGTTCAGATGTGCATATTAATTGTCATTTATATCAGTGGCAAGAGGAAGGGAACAAATGGTGCATGGGCATCTGTTTTCAAATGCTTACCCAAGGTGCTGACTCACGTCCATAGGTCACGTGAAAGTAAAATTAGTCCCTTAGGATCCAGGCCAAATGTTCTGGGAAAATATCCTGTCTCAACAGTCTTTGGAGCAACTCTTAGCGACTTTGGTTTTTGAACCCATTTCCCCATTTCTTGTTCACAAATGTGAACTAACCTCATACTAATACTGTTTCCAGAGCCTTCTGTCTAATTATGCATCCTACCACTGTTCCATTATGGTTTTAGCCTCTTTCCTCTCATCCACCAAAACAAGAAAGGTACTGCATATTGCAGTTTCATCTTCTAGAGCCGTTGGTATCAGTCTCATGGCACAATATGCATTTTTTTTTCAGAGATGTATTATTTTATTTATTACTTCAAAATTTCACTCTGTGTTGCTCAGTAGTGATTAAACAAATATGCTAATAAAGCCAAAACACCCAACACAAGGCAAAAAAACTAAATTAGAATTATAACTTACCTAAATAACAAAGCTCTGAATCTCTGACAAATGTTAAATTGTGCTATAAAAGAACTTAAAGAAAGGCTAATGTTTTCCATTATTTTCTGTAGGCTGTTTTCATGAAGATTTTCTCCTGCACCTAAAGCTTTTTGGATACTGTCATGGCAAAATCCCCATGTAATTCACAAAGTGAGAAGCGTTGTTTTCACACATCTTTTGGTTAAAACCTCTGCTGTAATCAATGAGACCTTTGACTTCCTCAAACAGGTTTAAAAATGTCACTTAATATCAGTTTCCATCAGGGTGTATTTCAGGACTGGTCGTTTAACAATTGCTCTCCAGGAGAATTCCTTATTTCTTGCTTTATTTGTGCGAGGAGCTCTCCAGTGTGACAGGTCCATGAGAAAGTGAACCCAGCAGAGGAGCAGGTGGTCTGCTGCTCCTATGTTATTGCCATTATGTTGCCTTTGTTAAATTACTCCATAAACCCAAGTTTCCTCATTGCCATTTGTTAAATTTGCCTACCTCCACTCTGTGAGTACAGATAATCAGTCAAACCTTAATTGGGGTGTATTTAGATCAAAGTATGCAGCCAGCATTTGCTCCCAGTACCTGGGTTGCAAATGATAGTCACGAGTGGCTTGCTCTATTGGACATGCTTTTTGTTTAACCATGATCATTGCTGGCAGGCAGCTTTTTGTGCGAGTGAAAAGCCCTTTAGAATTCCTCTAATTCTGACAAAGAAACTGTCTTTGGGAGGAAAAATTGAGTATTGCCTTCTTGCATCTGAATAGTCTTTCAGCTCTATATTCACAGCAATATACTTAATATCCACAGACAAGAAACAGAAGGTTTGGACCCATGTGTACTTTTATTTGATCCATTTCTAGCTTCTAGAAACTCTTGGAAGCTTGTCTTTTTACCAGTTAAGGAGACATAGGTAAGGTTTGTTAGTATAGGCATGGATTTCTCTTGAGAAGTATTGCAAAAACACTTTGCAGCAAAAATCACCTAGGTTGTCTTGTTTTTTATTTAAGAAGGAACAAATCAAAGCAAGGCTTTGGTAGGGATGAGTGAGACATTGACTTTGCACTGCTCCTCTGAAAAGGGTAGAAAATGTTTATGGAAAGATTTCCATTTTTTACCTTATTTCTAATCTAATTGCTGGTGTAAACAGTTGTTTTCAGATGGGTTAAATTACCTTTATTTATTACCTTTCACATCTTTCACAGAAGGTTTCTTTAGACAGGTCCTGATGCTTCCACTTTCTTTGGTGGTACCATTTTATATTGTCTTTTATTTATCTGTATCATGGCAGCACCTAAAGACCCCAGCTGAAGTTGAAGTCCTGGTACACTGAAAGCTACGGAGAATAAAAGGTGGCCCGTTTCCTGAAGAGCTTACAGTTTAATCAAGGCAGCAAGACACACGCTGCACTAAATTTTGAACTCACCAACAAGAGCAAAACATCTACAATTAGCTTTTGGCACTAATAACTCTTGGGCTTCAGTCAAGCAAAGGCATACGCAGGCGCTATATTTTAAGGCATGTTGAGCAGCCCCATTTAGTTCAAAGCGACAAGGACGTATGCAAAGCTGATGATAAATCTTCCAGGGCAGAAGGTTAGGTTGTGTGACCAGGCCATTGGCCGGCTGAGAGGGAAAGCTGTCGTTAGGGACAGAAAGTTGACCTGCTCTTTGGATTTCTCTACATTTGAATGCTTAGTTAACAAAGCACAGATTTAGTATGTTTAAAGAGTCAATGCGGAGAAAATACTGTAAAGTAGCTCTGTTTTCCACAAAATTCCTCGCAGACCTTATTCTAAAGGAACTTTGGAAAGAGTAAAGGCCACTTTTGAAGCAACATAAAGGCCACTTTTGTCAGTGAAATAACTTGCTGGACTTTTTCCCCCCAGATTTGTATAGAGCACTGGTTCACATCAGGGTCTGAAAAAAAATTAGTTTTGATTGTATATACATACATACAAAAGGGTAAACAGTCTGAATAAAGCCTTTTGTACTGGATTAGTGTCTTAGCTCTTTAACCCAAGCTGCAGGTTTGGGATGTCTTTGTTCAGTTAGGTTTTTGGGGCTGACCAAACCGGGTGTGTTTGAGTTTCATTCCTCACCCTTTTGAGGTCTGTAGGACTGATTCCTTACATTCAATGCCAGCAGTACTGTAAGTGCCCGATGCTTTATTCTCTAAGCTATTCATCCTTTCAACCTTTGGCTTTTTTTCCTTAATCCATCTACCTTACTAAGTTTTCAAGTCGAGTAAAATGTTAAACATGGGCTTCAAGCAAGAGCAACACAGAAATAACAGAGTACGTGCCAAGAATTTCTGGCCATCTACTCTATTTGTTGTGTGTGTGTGTATAAATATATATGTATATGTGTGTATGTGCATGGGGGTATATGATTGCACCATAAAGGATGAATCTACCATGAGGCAGAAGTCATGCAAAGCACATATTCCAAATGATATTATACAGAGAGAGGCAAAATAAACACATTTTAGCAACTTTTCTCTAATATCAAAAACAAGTAATTGCTCTACATCACGAATATTTTTATGGAGAATTCAAATGCTTAATGCTGCTTGTCTGAAGCCTTGATGACTTTTTTTTTTTGGCTGCAGGGGACAAGAGGCTTACACACATGCCACCACTTCAAAGATTTGCCTTCTATTAATTTTTTACTTAAGCTTCAGAGTGTTAAATTGTTCAATTTAAGCCGTGAATACATTTTATAAGATCATCCTAGCCCACCATTTTTCCCAAAATAGAGAAGTTCAGAATATTTGGCAGTTTCACCTCCTCACCTACTCTGTACAAAATATATATGAATAATCTCTTTGAACCTCAGCAGCCTGCGATATAGAGAACCACAAGTTCAAGCCTTAGTCTTTCCTTAAAGATGGAAATAGACTGTTCTAAAAATAAGTGCTGAATTTGATGATTTAGATAAAAAAAACCACGCACATCATAAATAGAAATGTGTTGTAACTTTTCCAATTGGAAATTAAAAATAATGGGCTATTTTCCATTTCCTTGTGGGGCTTTCATGAGCTGAACCAATATAATGAAATGTTCTAGTCAGCAAAATAAATCAAGAGCCTTTTACTGTTTTTATCATAAGAGATCCCCAGTGGGGTGAGGGAGGAGAACAGAAGAGATCGCATGACATTATGCAACTATCCTACATCAGAGTGCGAGTCTAGCTGCTGCTGCTGAGCTGGATGCCGTCTCTCCTCAGCCAAAGCTGGGAGAGAGATGGAAACATGCACTTGCCAAGAATGGGGTGCACTGTCTCTAATCTGTCTCAATTATAAAGACAAAGAGGGGATCCACTGATTTTCTGAGCTGTCACCACGACTTGGAGACCCTCTGCTCATGCATTCTTGGGATGAGAGCCTGCCTGACCCTATTCCCCCAAAGTCAACTGAAAAGATTCCCACCTTACCTCTGTGAGAACTGTATCAGTCTGAAATGCAGAACTGAGGCATTGCTATGGCTAGCTGCATGCTTCAGGTGGGACCCACGATGGGGCTGCTGGAGCAGTGGGGGGCTCCCCGCTCCTCGCCACGGTCTGAGACCCGGGGGCTGCGTGCCTGCAACTCTTGCTTAGTCAGAGGGCCTGGAAACACGTCAGCAGAAAATCACCCTGGCCATCAGTTTTACATCATGTTGCATTCTGTGGGAGATTTTTGTATTTGTACTTTTAGAGAGAAGTCCTGCTATTTCAGATTAAGTGCTGTCGCCGTCTGGTAAAAGAATGGTGAAACAGCACATGGGCAGCTGTTAAAGAGCAGAGTTACAAACACAGTGCAGAGCCACGTTCGTGCTAGCTCCATGGTAAAAGTTCCCATTTCATAGGGTGTATCATGCTGCTTTTAGTGGCATTTTCATCTGAAGCCAAAGGATCTCTAGCGTCAAAAAATTCAGCTTCCATAGCTGTCCTAGTTCATCCCAGCATCCCTCTGCTCTCTGCAGCCAGCTCCGCTTCCAGGGCAGGATCAGTCACACTGGAGGAAAGATTGCCAGGGTGCCAGCCACAAAGAAGTCACTGCAAACATATGGACACCCATGCTCTGAACCAAAGTATTAAGGAGGAAGAGGCTAGAGCTGTGAAGGCTGATGGCCTATTTCTTTCTATGAACAATTTCATTGATGCTTTTAAGCCTGTCCAACTGGCAGGGACTGTGGGACAATGGCGCTTCAGACCTAGAGTGACTGGCAGTAGACTCAGGACTTGGGGAGACTTGTGCCCACTTTGCTAGAGATGTGGATAACGTCATCCTGGAACAGAAATGGCATGGTGCCCCATAGCACAGGCAGGTGCTTAGCCAGACTGTCTGGAAGCTTGCCACTCCTGATTGCTGCTTCAGAGCAGACCATTTCCAAGCTGTTGTAATGGAGATATGTGCTGCTATCAAGAAAGTGCTATTACTCTTGATAATAAGAGTAGGTGATATATAGAAGGCTATCAATGAGCTTAGACTCTTGGATTCCCAAAGGCTAATGCTACCCAAGTAAATTAAACAACTCAGATGAAAATCCTCTGGCACTGAAGCTTGATTGTCTGAACCATTAAATTGCTACAAGGGTCCTTGGCACAGTTTTGACCCAGGCCAACTAGCGCTCTCCCAAGCAATTCCTGGACATGCTACAGAAGTTAGGTCAGTCCAGAGACCGTTCCCATTAGGCAGTCTGTGTATATATGGACTTAAGCTGTTCCAGGCCAGTTGGCCAGAAAACAGTCCTGAGCGTGTTTAATTCACCCATATAGATGTAGCCAAAGTGTACTGAGGTTATTAATATGTATATTCTGTGTCCTAGGCACCAGACTTTGGACCCTGTGAGCAGGTTAGGGTATATCTTCATCATGCTGCAAGGCTTATCATAGAAGACTCACCAATACTAAGGTGTTTCAGTAGTCTAGAAATCATTTAAGATATTAGGAAAACACCTAGCATCAACTCAGACCAAAGAGCCACCTGATTGCGTAGCCTGTGCCCAACAGTGGCCAGAAGGGGATGTCTAGGGAGCAATAAAAAAACAGTATAAAAGCCCTGTTATACTCCTCTGAATATCAGCAATCTGCAGTTTAGGTATTTGATACCTTGGGATCTTTCAGTCTTGAAAAATACTGCATTGTCTACTGCACTGCTAAAAGGACCTATTTATGGGCAAAGGAAGTACTGGTATTCATCTCACTGTTCTGGAAGAGCCAGGCTGAGTTCTGCTCCCCAGGGCTTTCCTGAGAGCTCTTTCTGCATATTCTGAGAACTTTCAGAGTGACAGTGCAATGTACGTGAGGAAGATAGACAGGTAGATGGAGGAGGGATGTTTAGCCTGCAGGCTACTAAAAAATATGTGCTCCCCCTGATAGTTACTGTGTGCTGGTTTGCACACTAGTTGAAAGGATGAAGGGAAAACTGGTCACCTCCTACTCCTTTTCCCACTTGACAGCTTGTTCAGCTGAATGTTGTACACAGCAATGAAGAGGGTTTCTAGGAAAGAGTGAGGAACACATTTTGCTCATAATTTTGAATAAATAGGCACATGTGGTTAATGAGTAAGGTACTGGTCATTTTGTGGTGAGGAGCTCTTCCTGTGCATCACATGGGGCTCCTGCAAGACTGCATATGAGATCTACTTTAGCCCATATTTGGATTTTATGGCAGTGAACCTGGACATCTTAATGAATTGCTCAAGAAACATACCATGAATATAAATCCAATGTCAATTAATGTTGTTTTCACTATTGACAGCAGGGAGAAATAGTGAGCAACGTATGTCAATACAGTAAGCTGGAATCTTTTAAAAACCTAAAAATAAATTATGTGCAGATAAGTTTGTGCCTTCAAGACCACATGAAGCAATGCAGGTGGGAAGCTGATGGATGCTCTCTGCTCAGAGGACAGCAAAAGGGCTTGCGTCCATTTGGAGCATCCCAGGACTCTCCTTCTCCTTGCTGCCTGGTTGTAGGAATAGTGAGATGTGTGCCCCAAAATATGGCAGTGTGACAGGCTGGACACTGCACTACACCCAAAGGCTGAGGGAAGCTTTGTGCCCTCCTCAAAAGCCACCAGAGTGGTCTGTTTGCCTCATCCTTATGAACCCTCTCTAACCCTTTTCTGTCCTTTTCTCTCCCATTTACTGTGCTTCAGAAGACATCATTGTATTCCTCCATCATTTCACCCTTCCCTTGGGATGTGTGTGAGAGCTGTCTGAACACATCCTCTCCTCTCCTCTCCTCTCTGGGTTCATTTTCCCCCTGATGCAAACCAGAGACTGTGAGCACCCCAGTCCATAGTCACCGCTGTGTCAGCAGCTGCACTAAAATCCAAGCAGCTTTGCTCCCGAATTTTAACCTGGCCATGCAAACAATGATAAAATTGTGATTTTTTTCATACATGTGGGAATGCTTGTTCTTCTCAGGTTTTGGTCAGCTTGACCATGGTAAACTGTGACAGAGATGTCAAAAGATCCGCCATTTTGGTAGACCCTCTGAGCTGTCATGAGAAAGAAGCTTACATGGAAAGGGAACAGAGCAGCTGTGGCAACTTTTGAGGATGGAAAGAGAATATCAGGTGTAATAGGGTTGTTAGGGACTTGGCTAGCTAAAGAGAAGCAGCAGAGACAGGCCAGTAATTGTATGTGTGTTTGCAAGCTGACCTTCCTGTGAAGGATGCCTCAATGCAGCATCTCCCCCAAAGGAAGGAAGAGTTCTGCAGAGAGGCAGTGAGAAACGAAGAAAATTCACCTTCTTGCTGCTGCTTGCCTGGTAGCCCCTCTCTGCTGCAGGAACAGGAGTCAGCTGCATGCCAGGTTAGGGCACACTCTCTAATTTATATTCTCACTTTTTAACAAGCACAGGTCAGCATGAGATGCAGTGTACAGTAACCTGCATCCTAGAGCAGCCCAGTGGGAAGGGCCTTAAAACCTCTTTGGAAACCTCTGTGCTGTAAGATTTGGCCCATTGAGCTCATGGTACCACGTATCAACTCAAGGCTGAGGGCGCTGATGAAACTGAGTCAGGAAAATGGTTCTAAACTCTTTATCTGACACTGCAGTCGAAGTGGCTGTCCTTCAAACCATCTGCCTTGTAACACATATGGTATTCCTAGCTGCCCACCACTACTTTTGATAGTGCCAGGCTCACTGGGCAGAGGTGAGAGAATAGCTACCATGACAAGAGTAGAGAGTAGGAAATGCCAAGTTGCATATGTATTTGCGCTGCATATTGCAGTGCAATTTGTCTTTTTATCTGAACATCTCCCCTTTTCCCTGTAAGGTTTAGCACAGAATTAAGCAAATATATTATCTCACTGCTTCTACTTTTATTTCTGCCTTTTGTGAAAGAAAGAGATTTGTATTCCATATTTACCAGAAAAGATTGCTTTTACTACTTCACTTACATTCCCTATGCCAACCAGTCCAAGCTGTGGTTTGGGGACCTACTGGATCTCCAAGTCTCTGCCAGGTTCTGGATTTGTCAGACTGATAAGCTCTGGCTTTCAAAACCAATCTCCTGGCCTGCATCATATTCAGCCCCACCAGGATATGTGGAGGAAGGGGTGAAACCCTTGGCAGCTAGAGCGGCTACCTACCTAACACAGCAACAGACCTTCTGAGGACTGGCAAAAGTCTTGTCAGCCTCTGGAAATGCTTATAAACCACATCAAAGGCCTGTACACCCTCACTTTCATGTGTTGGGGTAACTGGTTTTGCTGTGATTGGGGAGGGGGTATCCTATCCCCCTGTAGGGCGAGGGAGTCGGAGGCACAGTGAATTTGACTGCTGAGTAAACAGAAGAAGGACAACCCAGGGGTCCCAAAGCAGCGCTTGCTTTTAACAAGCAAGGTGGCTCCCACCGGGATAACTCCATGGCAGGGCAATACAGTGGAGGGGAAGGAATGACCCCGGGAGCCGGCCAAGAAGCGGGAGGAGCGAGCAGATGTGCAGTCAGTGCGGGGAGATGGGGATGTGGATGGAGATGGGGAGGGGGATGAAGGCACCCCTGTGGCACTGAGAACAGGCCCATTTCTGTGGGTTTCATAATGTGCAGTAGACTACCAGATGATTTACAACTGCAATAAGGTTGTTTGTGGGCACACAGCATTTTAGAAAGAATCATAGAATCATAGAATGGTTTGGGTTGGAAGGGACCTTAAAGATCACCTAGTTCCAATCCCCCTGCCATGGGCAGGGACACCTCCCACTAGACCAGGTTGCTCAAAGCCCCATCCAACCTGGCCTTGAACACTGCCAGGGATGGGGCAGCCACAACCTCTCTGGGCAACCTGTTCCAGTGCCTCACCACCCTCACAGGGAAGAACTTCTTCCTTACATCTAATCTAAATAGACCCTCTTTCAGTTTAAAGCCATTACCCCTTGTCCTATCACTACATGCCCTTGTAAAAAGTCCCTCTCTGGCTTTCTTGTAGGCCCCCTTTTACATATTGAAAGGCTGCAATAAGGTCTCCCCTGATCCTTCTCCTTCTCCAGGCTGAACCACCCCAACTCTTTCAGCCTGTCTTCATAGGAGAGGTGCTCCAGCCCTCTGATCATCTTCGTGGCCCTTCTCTGCACCCTCTCCAACAGGTCCATGTCCTTCTTATGTTGGTGTCCCCAGAGCTGAACACAGTACTCCAGGTGGAGTCTCACAAGAGCGGAGTAGAGGGGGAGAATCACCTTCCTTGACCTGCTGGCCACGCTTTTTTTGATGCAGCCCAGGATATGGTTGGCTTTCTGGGCTGTGAGCACACATTGCCAGGTCATGTTGAGCTTCTCATCAACCAACACCCCCAAGTCCTTCTCCTCAGGGCTGCTCTCAATCCACTCATCGCCCAGCCTGTATTTGTGCTTGGGATTGTCCCAACCCATGTGCAGGACCTTGCGCTTGGCCTTGTTGAACTTCATGAGGTTTGCACAGGCCCACCTCTCCAGCCTGTCAAGGTCCCTCTGGATGGCATCCCTTCCCTCCAGCATGTTGACCGTACCACACACCTTGGTGTCATCTGAAAAATTGCTGAGGGTGCACTCAATCCCGCTGTCCATGTTGCTGACAAAGATGTTAAACAGCACCAGTCCCAATACCGACCCCTGCGGAACACCACTTGTCACTGCTCTCCACTTGGACATGGAGCTGTTGACTGGAACTCTTTGAGTGCAACTGTCCAGCCAATTCCTTACCCCCTGAGTGGTCCATGCATCAGATCCATGTGTCTCCAATTTAGAGACAAGGATGTCATGCGGGACAGTGTCAAATGCTTTGCACAAGTCCAGGTAGATGATATCAGTTGCTCTTCCCTTGTCCACCAACACTGTAACCCTGTTGTAAAAGGCAACCAAATCTGTCAGGCAGGACTTGCCCTTAGTGAAGCCATGTTGGCTGTCACCAATCACCTCCTTATTTTCCAAGTGCCTTAGCATGGTTTCCAGGAGGATCTGCTCCATGATCTTGCCAGGCACAGAGCTGAGACTGACTGGCCTGTAGTTCCCCGGGGTCTTCCTTTTTTCCCTTTTTAAAAATGGGGGTTATATTTCCCTTTTGCAGTCAGTTAGAAATAAGTTAACCCAAAAGAAATGCCAATTGTAGAGCAAACCTGAGGTACCATCCTCAAAACTGGCCGTTTGATTTTCTGCCTCAGTTTTCTTATCTGTAAATAAGTTTAATATTTAATTCGGCCATGCTATTCGATTTAATTGGTTGACAGTTTTATCTTAGAAAGTTAAATGCTATGTGCATTTTCCTTAACTTTGCTTACCATTAATTTAGCTGCTACTTTAATGAGTGGCCCTAAGCTTTTTCTGTGAGCACTATCTAAAGCCAGAGCTCTGCCAGTCTTTAAGTAATGAGGGACATTCTTCTGACGGTCCCTATTGGAGTGGGGGGAAATCTCGCAGCATCATTCTCCAGGATGGTCTCTGGCACGGGCCATGGACCGGGGCAGCACAGGATGGTGCCTTGGTCAGCAGCTGGGGTTAGACCCTGTGCAGGCTCAGGGAAGAACTTCCATGTAAAATGAGATTAATGGGAGCAGTAAAGCAGAGAAAGTTTCTTTCTGCTTTTCTATCCCTGGTGCCAGTTAGCGCAGGGACTTCAGTGTAATATTATTATAACATTTTTTACAGTAGGAATTATAATTGAAATTTGTTATGTATGAGGATAACTAAAACTCGATCATTTCACACTCTTCAGTCCATGCCTGAGGACATTTTGGGGTAAATAGATTGCTTGGAAACAGCCAGTGACTACAGCTAAAATTACATTTTACCAACTGAGCTGAATGGCTTTTTAATTACAGCACTAATGTCTGCATGCTGTCACCACCGTCTAATACTAAGATGGTATTGATTTGATTTTTAACTTTGATGCACCAGGGGAAAAAATGCAGAGTAGGATTTTTTCTGAAATCTTTTTTCCAAAGTAGTCAAGAATCCCAGGTCTAAAATGATGGGTTATTTTTTGTCTCCCTCCTTTTCTATTTGCTTGTGCCTGTGTCCACCTTGAACTTTGTTACTGTCCACCTTGAATTAGTTTAGTTGTATACAAATGTTTTGAAATAAAAATTTTTAATTTCAAGGTACTGGTGAGCCTCAGGAACAATGAAATATGTGCCATACATACAAATGTTACATGCAATAACTGAAATAGCTACATGCACAAATATCAGAAAGCCACAAGAACCTGCATAGTCAAAATCTCTTGTGATAATGCAGTCTTACTGTATTAATTTCCTTCAAAAGCAACTAGAAATGCTTTCAAACCAAGATGCTAAGCATTTTATATTTTGTGAGACAGTACTTATTTTTAAGGATATACTTTGTACCTTTACTATACTGGAGTGCTACTTGGGGCAAGGGAGTCTGGTCCTTTGTGAACGCAGAGCTTTCCTTCTTTGTCTAGGGAAAAATTACAACAACTTGCCTGGGCTGAACCTTTAGTTTGCCAAAGGAATGCTTCCCTGTCCGTGAGCTGTGAGGAAGCCGTGGCCACAGAGCATCTGACAGCTGGCAACAAAGCCCCCCACAGCCACTCGCTTACTCCCCGCTGGTGGGATGGGGAGAGAATCAGAAGAGCAAAAGTGAGAAAACTCATGGGTTGAGATAAAGGCAGTTTAATAGGGAAAGCAAAAACCACACACACAAGCAAAGCAAAACAGGGAATTCATTCCCCACTTCCCAAGGGCAGGCAGGTGTTCAGCCATCTCCAGGAAAGCAGGGCTCCAGCATGTCTAACACTGACTTGGGAAGACAAACACCATCCCTCTGAACGTCCCCCTTTCCCTCTTCTTCCCCCAGCTGTATATGCTGAGCATGACGTCCTATGGTCTGGAATACCCCTTGGGTCAGTTGGGGTCAGCTGTCCCGGCTGTGTCCCCTCTCAACTCCTTGTGCCCCCCCAGCCTCCTCGCTGGTGGGGTGGGGTGAGGAGCAGCAAAGCTCTTGGCTCTGGGTAAGCACTGCTCGGCAGTAATGAAAACATCCCTGTGTTATCAGCCCTGTTTCCATGAATGAAAACAAAGCTCAAGTGAATGAATTATGGACATGATTCACTCAGCTGTCTCATACACTTTTATGGCCTTTTAGTGTCTTCAGTTGCCAGGAGGATGGGATGCTAGGATGGCCTCCAGGAGCCCTTCGCTTGAGTTCTAGCTCGGTTAAAGACTCACAGTGTGTCCTTGGGAAAACCACTTTAAAATGCCTCATATCTCTGCTCCCCATTTGTAAAACAGGGATGATAATTTTATGTCATTTCTATGTAGGTCACTTGAATGTCAAATTCAGTGATGAAAAGTTCTGAGTTGTTAAAAAGGGAAATATAACCTACTGTGCTATATTTGCCCCGTCATCAGTAGCAATACTCTTATTTACTCCAGCTAATATACATCTATGTACATCTGCCATTTCCAACCTAAAAAGCTCTGTCAAATAATCAAGCAAATGGGCAAATAGAGCCAAAAGAATAGGGGGGAGTGAGAACATCCAAAGGGAGAAGCAGCTGTGGCAACCCACTCTAATGCTCCCACCCCAAGGACCTCATGAAG
Organism: Harpia harpyja; assembly: GCF_026419915.1. Lineage (NCBI taxonomy): Eukaryota > Metazoa > Chordata > Aves > Accipitriformes > Accipitridae > Harpia > Harpia harpyja. The sequence continues at coordinate 15,488,468 of NC_068942.1, read as the reverse complement.
AAGGCTTGGCAGAGTCAGGAAAACAAAAGGGAAGAAAGAATTTGGATTATTATGACAAAAATTTCTTCATGCTTTTCCAGGTTTGTAATTCCAGCCTTTTTACCACAACCCACAAGGTCAAAGAACTACACGAGAAAAGCAATGGTTCTGATGAAATCATGTGACTACTGGATCTGAACCTCTCCAGAGCATACCAGGTGCTGCAACGTGTGTGACAATAACATGAGGTGTCTACCATGCTGCTGAAGAAAAATATTCCATGCACAGACAGAGTAGGCCTTGGGTTGTTTTCATTTTTGCTGGGGCTGGAGTCAAGAATAAGGGAGTGGGTAACCCATTCCCTGAAAGCTTTCCTATCCTGCTGCTCTTTCAAGTAGATTTTTGCCCCAGGCTGACTGATCTTGCAAACCCAGCTCTGCTTGAGATAGCTGATTTTATAATGGATATTAACTAAAATTTCACCCTGTAGAAATTACAGTAAATTCCATTACCTCTGTTAGGACCATTACCAGTGCTTTGTACATATTATTTCGTAATGTGTATGCATATCACTTTCCGTACATTAAAACAACCTCTTAGCAGCATATTTTGAGAACTCTGCCATGTTTTAGAGTGCTGGCAAAATGAAGGGAAAACATGAGCTATATGCAGATATGCAGCCTCTGAAGGGTTAATGAACAATGAGGAATTTGTGTATAGCTCATTAATTGTTATATTGCATCCCTTTATCTAAATTGTTAGTGGCCTGCTTAGTCAATTGAAACATATTACTTTGATATTAAAGCTGCAATCAAAATCTTTATTCTTGTGCATGTTCTACTTGAGAATACAAATCCTTCAGAATAGGGCAGTCAGAATTATCTTGAAAAGTATTACAATTCAATAAACCATATGCTCAAAAACAGAGACATCAGGTTCAGCTAAATATACTAGGCGCTAATGCAGTGGTTCTAACTTTCCCATCTAAACACACCAATTTGAAATACTGTATGGAAAAGCCCATCAGGGTTTGGATTCAAATTCTGGCCTCATGTTCAAGGAAAATGAGGATGATAGTTCCATGCCAGCCCACCACACAAAATTAGTGTCGCTGTGCTACTTTAACAGTGCCCTGCACAGGGAGGATAGTTATTGTGGATTGGTGATATGGTACATGGAGTTTTTTATATTTGTTACATAAGCCCCAGAGTATCCCACCTAATTTATGATGCTCTGTGAGGCATGTTTGCTCTAGGCTTCTTCTCTAGACCGCGGAGCAAGATAAGCACTTTGAAACCTCTCCAGACCTTAGCAAGGCTTAATCGTCTTGACAAAATGCCTTTTTAACCTTAGTGGAGAAAGAGCCATTGCAGTGTGGACACGTTCCCAAATTAGGCATCTCCATTACTCCCTAAAATAAAGAAGGATGAGCATGGCCCTTAGTTGCCAGGCAGCCTACCGATGTTTCAGAGCCCCACTGCATCTGGCTTGTGCCAGAGCAGCCCAAAGGTGATCCCTGTTGCAAGCAGTTTGTGTGGAAGACAAGAGGCAATAGATGGGGCAGACCAGAGAGAAGAAGGGAAATAAGGAACAACACCTATCAGTAGAATTGGTGCTGGCCATTTACGTTGTCAATCATCACTAGAAGGAGAGTTTTAAAAGAGGAGGAGGAGAGCAGTGGAATAGCATTGCACAGGAGAGAGGGTGCAGGAGCCCCATGTAGCACAGGCAGCCCTTCAACCAAAGCCTCCTCCATTTAAATGAACATAAATCTGGAGTGGTGTCGTCCACCACGCTGGAGTTGGTTTGGAGTTGCAGACGTGTATTCAGACGGGGGGGTTGGGCAGCAAGGTGATAACGTTTCTGATTTTGGACACGGGGAAGTGTCAAGAGGCTCAGTATAACTGTGCCCATAGACTCAAATGTACACTGCAGCAGTGCAAATGCAGAGTCCCTTTGGGTGTGTTGGGGATTGAGGTGCACATTTATAATGTTTCTATTGCATTTTATGTGGCGTGTTTTCCTGCAAGAGCCAGCATGACACAGAGCTCCCCTCCTCTACTCACCCTGCATTTGTAATGCACTGTGATCAGTGTGTATATGTGTACATGTGTGTGTGTGTGTGTACATACGTGTGTGTGAAATGCTGTGTTACTGGGGACCAATAACTATATAAATAGGGAAAATGACAGACCAGTGCAGTAGAAGAATGAACACCCTTATTAATATTCTGGTTGTTTCTGTGGAAAGAGAAGGATAAGAACTGGAAGTGAAATAGGCTTTTCCAACCAGAACTGTCTTTCTGTTTTTCAAGTCATTCACAATAGGGTGCACAGAAACCTATGCTTCTACAGACATTCATACGCTTTTGCATTTTAGCTTTTTTTTTCTGTTAGTGCCATGGCTTAGCTATTATCAAGAAAAAGTAGGTAGTGGGTAAAGAAACATTTTAAACTATTTTGCTGGTAAAGTTAATTTGTTTACTGGACATCGCTTAAAAATCAGGTTTTCTAAAATGCTTTTTTTACTGTTAAATTTGATGTTATCAATGCAAATAAATCAAGCTAGACTGCAACCTAAGGAAAACAAATGCTTGAGCATTGTTTTAAAATACACGCTAACTAGCAAGCTCAGTAATGAGGAGATGATGCCAGGAATGCCAGGATATCGTCTTATTACTGTGATTCAACTTAAGGTCGGTGACATTGATATAACTTTGACTTCAAGAGAGGAAATATTTCATAGTAAACAGAGCAAGAATGAATCCCCTTGGAATAGTAAAGGTACAAATTGCTTTAGTTTTCATTTCCATAGTGCTAAATTTGTATTTCATGTGTGGGATTGTAATTGATGACTGCTTACTTGTCTGGATGAAGAAGGATGAAAAGAATACATTCTGATTGTCAAGGTTGTTTGTGTTAGTGGCTAAAATAGTAGACATCATGTTGAAATCTTTGTAAACAGCACACAAGCAATTCTTTTCTCCTTAAACAAAACAGAAAAGGAGAAAAGAGGCTTCCAAGCCAAAATATCCTTGTATCATCTGGCTGACATCTGGGATTGTAATGTACAAATTTTCCTGGAAATATAATTTGTATCAGCTAAGCAAACTCCAGTGTACCAGCCAAAGCATTAGATCTTCACTAAACCTTTGAGGGATTTGAGGAGATTGTTACACCAGGTATCCTAATTCCCTTTCTACTAAGGTTCACAGTTAAAACCAAAGAGGTTTCTTCCATAGCATTTCTCAGTAAATACTGTAAAATCTGTAATTATTATTTCCACATGCCAGTTCCTCAGCACTTCCAAAAACTCCCTATTGCCTCTCATTATCTGAGATAGTCCCATATCTAAATTTCCCCTGATCCCTTACATACAAGATTATGTCCCACTTAACAGTGTAATTCATTAACATTCTCTGTGTTGTCAAGAAAGCAAAACAAAGCCCTCTCCAGTTAAAATTATTTTCACATCTTTTGAGGCAGAGGTGGAGTTCTTGCTTTATTTGTCTTTGCTGAGCTTTTATCTTGGTCACTGTTCTCTCACAAGAATTCCAGTGAATTGGAAAAAGAAAATACATTTTTCTTCCCCTACACAGCCTATGAGCATAATCCACCTTCAACGTTATTTTGGACATGTTGGGGTTTTGGCATTAGAGCGAGTGACTGAGACTCAAGATACTTGGATTTTATCCTGTCATTGTCTTGGAATCACCTTGAGGAAGTGACTTTCATTTGGGGGTGAAAGCCATCAAGTCTATCTAAGACATTGCAGCTGTCAGAGCCTGATGAGTTAATGAAAGGGAAAACACAACATCGAAGTCAGTGGCAAAGGACTCAGATCAGTGACCCAGGGACCCGTTCCAGTTCTGCCTTTTTATTTTGTTTATTAACTCTGATTACAGCTAAACCAGAAACGGAGTTTGTATTATCTTATTCAAGAGCAATTAAATCAGCTTAGATTTGACTATGGAAGAGTAGAATCCATCAGAAACCTGTTTCATTTCAGGAAAGAAAATTCGTTTCATTTCATTTAAGGAAAAACTGTCAAGTAATTCCTTGAGGGTCAGTTTCCAGAGCCCATAATAAAACACTTGCAGTACTTAATGGGAAAATGATATATAATTGGGAAATATTATGTATAATTGGGAAACATTTGGAAGAGAAAGAAATCTAGGAAGGATCAGTAGCACATCTCTTTGAACTGAACCAAAATTGCAGTTTTCTAAACTCACCCTTGGTTCTCCCTGCTGCTGGTAATGTGTGATGTATACAGAGGCTCTCATATAGCTGCTTTTCTCAGATGACCACACTATTTATTCTAATATGGGCAAGCTCAGTGCTTCTAAGTCTGAAAGGAGGGATGACAGGGATTGCTCTCTTATAGGCATCCTGATACTTAGGGCACTTTTGGGGTAAATCCACTTTATTCTGTAGATCCCTTCCCTTCTGTAGATCTATAGGGTGTCTCACTGTTGCCTCAGAAGGACATTTTGATCCTGATCCAAGAAAGTGCTTTATCATATGAGAGACTAACCATATGTTTTAAATTAAGTACAAGCTAACAGGTTTACTGGACATATGTATTTGTCGCTTTTGACCAACTGCTTTTGCTTACTGGTTAGCATTAATAAAACTCAGCTAGGCTGCAACTACTCCATCTTAAGAATCATAGAATCATAGAATGGTTTGGGTTGGAAGGGACCTCAAAGATCACCTAGTTCCAATCCCCCTGCCATGGGCAGGGACACCTTCCACTAGACCAGGTTGCTCAAAGCCCCATCCAACCTGGCCTTGAACACTGCCAGGGATGGGGCAGCCACAACCTCTCTGGGCAACCTGTTCCAGTGCCTCACCACCCTCACAGGGAAGAACTTCTTCCTTACGTCTAATCTAAATCGACCCTCTTTCAGTTTAAAGCCATTACCCCTTGTCCTATCACTACACACCCTTGAAAAAGTCCCTCCCCATCTTTCCCGTAGGCCCCCTTTAGGTACTGGAAGGCTGCAGTAAGATCTCCCTGGAGCCTTCTCTTCTCCAGGCTGAACCACCCCAACTCTTTCAGCCTGTCTTCATAGGAGAGGTGCTCCAGCCCTCTGATCATCTTTGTGGCCCTCCTCTGGACTCGCTCCAACAGGTCCATGTCCTTCTTATGTTGGTGTCCCCAGAGCTGAACGCAGTACTTCAGGTGGAGTCTCACAGGAGCGGAGTAGAGGGGAAGAATCACCTTCCTTGACCTGCTGGCCACGCTTCTTTTGATGCAGCCCAGTATACAGTGTTTATGGTGTTTAAGTTTTGAGTTTGTGTGTAGGCTACACAATTCTCATGGATCCTATGCCACATGGAAGAAATGTGCAAATAAACCATTATGTGGGGTTTTTCTGTGCTCCATCATACATTTCTCCATTCTATTCATTGCCCTCACAAGATCTGAGAGCTCAGTTTGCCGATTGTGTTTTCCTAAGGTCTCGTGGTATCACATACACCATGATGCAGACCACTAAAGGGGCTGCATGACACACATGGGTTCATGGATCACTGCTCAAACTGCAATGGATCCAGACCTTTTTCTCTGGTTAAAGTTTACCTGAAAACCTCTGCACCCTTAATTCATAAGCCTGCAGCAAACAGCCTGACTGCTCAGGCACTGCTAACAGTGGATATTTGAACTCTCATAACTTTTAAGTAGTAACTTAGGTTACAGTGCCAGAAAAAACTGGAAGACCACTTCTCATATTGCCAGTGGATGGGTCATGATTGTTTTGTAGACTGAATAGCAGAATTCCTCCATGCTTGACCATGCACCTTTACCTTTATTACTGGGATGTGATAAAACAATGGCAAAGACTCTGTTCTGTCATTGATTTCCAGGGCACCATCCTCTCTTGTACTCAGGCAATCACACACCCTTGCTCACAGGGCATACGCCTGAGAAATTGTAAGGAAAATACACAAAGTAGGTCTTTCATCCTTCCTGTGTCTTTTGTCCTTGGCATGTCCTGAAAGGATTCCACTTGCTGTAACTAGAAAAGGTACAAAATTATTAACTTGTAGCCTTTGCAAAACAGTTGCATGTCACTATCTACCTCTGGTCAACCAGCAGGCCTGGCTCCAATTATTAGAGGCTTCTGGCTTTTGTACTATCATCTTCTTTCTTTTTTTTAAGAAAAAAAAAGTGTATTTCCCCCTACATACACACACACAGAATCTCCTAGTAGCATTGTAAAATACACTCTTCTGACTCTATGCTGTTATAATGTTGTTTCAGCTGATAAGTGTTAGCAAGAAGCCAATACAATGGAGTATGAAGTCAGTGTGAGAGCTCCATCGGTGTAGGTCTTTATTTAGAACAATAAACACTGTAAGATGATATATGCGATCTTTTCCACCAGGAGTGAAGAGGCAATAGATTGAATGCACCAAAAGCTGTTTCAAACCCCTCTGCTGCTATCCAAGTTTTACCTCTTTGTCTATTTGTATGGTCAAATGAAACTCCATTTTCACTGCTTGCTTTTTTTTTTCTCCCCTTTTGTACACTTTACTTGCCATTCTAATTAGCTTTCTATTACTACTTTAAGGGGCAACTAGTGATGCCTGTTCTATAGCTGCTGAGAGCTCTTCTGCAGGCAGCCATGTATAGGTTTGCTTACAATGTTAGGCAGGAAGGGCTGGAGAGAGGACAGCTGCTTGCCTGGGGTGTCAGGGAGTGAGCACAAGCATCTTTCCACTACAGACTATACCTATATCACCAGCCCTTCTGGAGGTGAGAAAGCTGCCATTTCTCATCCATAGAACAGTAAGAATAATGGTGTCGGGATAAGGGTAGTCGAGGAAAAATATATAGATGATTATAAGGTGCTAAAGATAATTAAACATTCAGGTGTTCCTGTAAAGTTTCTATGCCCTTATACTCAGCACCAGCAGTGTTCCTGTCATTTCCCAGTTCCATGTACTGGGCACAGGCTAGGACTATTCAGGGCAGCCAGAAGCACACCTGAAAGAGCACCAGGTCCCCCATAGTCTTGCAAAAGTCCTCCTACCCTGCTTAAGCACTGGACCTAGTGGCTAGAGATGAAACAGGGGAGCTCAGGGACCCAGGGGATGACATTCAGTGCTTTCTGCTTCCATTTCTTCATCTGACACGGATCCCTTTTGCAAAGCACTTGGGAGTCTGAGAAATGTTATATAGGAATTAAGTATTATTTCTTATTAGGTGGAGTACTGAAGGAAAATGTGGCTTCTTGGTATTGCTTTCCTAACATCGCTGAAAGGAAGCCTTGTGCCAGGCAGCTGTGTTCCTCATACGCTATTTCGGATGCGAATGCTTACACCATAGTGTTCATCTGCAGGTTTCAAAGCCCCCAGGAGGGTCCGTCTCACAGGAAGGGTTCATGGGGCACAGGGAGGGGAACAGTCTGCCTAGGATCACTCCGTTTCTAATGTAAAGCCCTTGATCCATGTGGTGTGCAAAGGTTGTGCTTGTTCATAAATGAGGGCCCTTCTGAGACATCTGGGCTTGCACCAGGATGCAGGGGAACAGCCCTCTTGTTGCACCCAGGGGGACCCTGCAAACCTCCCCCTGCTGCCTGCTCGAGGCAGAAGCCAGTCTGGCAGCTCTAAGCTGCTGATGGTAAGATTTGTGTGCATTTAGGGCTGGCCTACTTGTTCAGCTTTAGCGTTATGCACCATGGAAAAGAGCAGCCAATAAAGCATAAATGCCTTTGTCCAGCTAACATTGGCGCTTCTTGTTTTCCAAACGACTCCTGAGACAACTGAAATAATGTAATTAGCACAAATGTGGCACGGCAGAGCAGAGACAAAAGAGAATAAAACAAGTTTATTCTGCAGAAGAAAATGGTAGTGTAGTTTAATCCAACAGCTCACAGGGCAACCATCTGAATGCCATGTGCAGGTGCAGTGGACTTGAGAGTTCGAGTGGGTGAGCATTGTGACCACCCAGGGAGATTACTTGCTCAAAATACAAAGGCAGAAAAATGCAGTATATGAAAATACAGTTACCAGAGTAAATAAAAGCTGCTTTTGCCAATAATTAAATATTGTTTCACAGCTATTGGCCAAGCCGTTCAACACACATTAAAAAAAAAAGCAAACAGACAGATTGTCTTCATCTTTCAGGAGAAAGCAAAACAGTCTGGAGGTGGTGGTGGCCTACACAGAAAGATGTTGTCCTGTGCCTAGACAAGTTCCAGCTGGTCTCAGACATTATTTGGTTTGCTTTTGATTTTGGACATTTAGAATTATGTTTTCTTTCCTAATTGCCAGCATTCTCCTGCTGGACTATTCAGTAGAAGTGAGATGTCCTTGTCAGATGACATTTTGCTCTTCCCTTGCCAGTGCTGGCACATGGAGCAGGCACCCACTTTCTTCATTCCTTGTTGATGTTCCCAGCTGCAATATGGTGCCAAGACCAACTGTTCTGCCTTTGCTGCTAGCTTCTTCTCTACTCCCTAATGGCCAGCATGCTAGCACAGCCATGCTTGATGGCACCTAGTTAGGTGTCTCATAGACATCTGTAAACGTGCAGATACTAATTCACAAAGTGCTTTCCACAGTTACCACCACATAGGTCTGACTCCACCGGTGGATACCGTGCAAATTTTTCCCTGAGGAGTTCAAGTTCCTCTTTTAGATGCTCTGGCAAGGACATTCAGACTACTCTTACAGGAGCTCTGGAACTGGAACCCTGTTGTGAATGTCTTTATTACCATCCCTGTATTATTAACACCCATTGCAGGCTTGTACATGGTCACCTCTGTCCAGGGGGTCTTTCCTGAGCCCCTGCCAGCCAGCCAGCCAGCCAGCCTCTCCTTCCACCACCATACACCACTGCCAGAACAAGGGCACGGCTGTCCCTGTCTGGCTACAGCAGGCTTACACTCATGTACTGCGCTTCAGGTGTTGCCTCTTACCAACATTAAGGGGAAGAGGCTTTATCTTAGCTTTTTCAAGATTTGGCTTCTGAGCTCTTTCTACAAAGAGTGGAGGCAGACAGGCATCTCCGGGTGGAGATTCAGCTCATCCTCAGAGATGAATCCCACCATACCTGATCCGTTCCTGGTGGAAACAGAGGGATAAAAAGTTGAGTAGTTTGCTACCACCCTTCTTTTTCTTTCAGAAAGGGTGACTGGTGGAAAGAAGTTGCCTCAGGTCTTAGACTTCATCAGCAGAGTCTAAGCAGAGAAGCACTGAGCACGGAGGAGTGCCCACCTTCCCACCTAGTTCCTATTCACCAAAGCACATTGCTTCCCAGCCCACAGGGTATGGCTGTGCCTGAATTACAAAACCATCTTCTTCAGGCCTGTGTGGGCAAGAGGGAAATGCAGCACTTAACAAAATATTTAGATACGCTTTGCAATCAGTCTATTTTTAATCTTTCCTTCTCCCTCTCTTTCTGTCCTGCCCCCTTCCTCATTCTGGTTTATTTCACCAAATAAATATTAAATGTTTTTCCTTCACATGCTCTGATAGCTTTCTTCAACTTTCAAATTCTTTTCTTCTTTGGAGAATATTTTAACTTAATCTAAGGTGTATTTTTTAAAAAAGAGGGAGTGGTCAACAAATTGTCAGTCATAACAAAATAAAGATTCACCTTGTCTAATACTAGAACTCTAACACCAAGTGTGTTGGAGCAGGTCTGCAGTTTTGCAAGTCCTTCATGGCCCCATCCTGACCCCTGCAGCAAGATCAGCCAGATGACAGACCAGTTCTGTAATCCTTATCTTAGCCCCATGTCTGTGGGTACCGCTCAGACCCAGAGGCAGCCCGTGCCACCCCAAGGTGCTCTGCAGGCTGCAGCCCTGTGGCCCAGCCCCGCGCTCACCAACGTGGCAGACAATCCCTTTCCCAGGGGAGACAGCCCATAACAGCACAGCAACACTTGGGAAAATGTCCACAACTGTCGGACTCAGCAGCATTTCCTGCAGTATGGGGCAAATGGGGCCCAAACTGAGAAAGGATTGGGATGCAGAAAGCTGAATTTTCACTGGGTTGGGATATAGAGATGTGAAATATCTTTGATGCTTTTTCTGCTTTTCTCCAAGCATCCAGAAACTCACTTACAGATATGAATTTCAAAATTAAGGAACATTTCCTCTTCCTACTGCTCCATGGAGGCAGAAAGACCTCCTGGGTCCCTTTAAATCCAATTGGATATCATTTGCCAAGGCTGATTGCACCAAAGGGGGCATGTGAGATTGACAATGCTCTTTCGTCCTCAGGCTTTAAGATTTGGCCCTCTAATTAATATATCCTTTTAACCTCAGTGTATGGGCCCACCTTTACAAATAGCTTGGCAAGCGTGTGAGCCAAAGAAGATGCTGACCTTATCAGCTAGGATGTGAACTTGCAATGTGTCAGCTATATTGAAAATATTTCCACAGAGAAACCTCCTAGGTAACTTACTGGGCTTTCATTTAAGCTATCCAGTGTCCATCATGGAGGAAACACTTGGCTGGGAGTGCATGTTTGTAGTCACTGGAAAGAGAGGCACACTGCAATTTTGCATTCCAACTTCCACGAGCTTACCCCTGTGCCTCTGCCTTTCCTAAGCCGGTTGCCCTTGCACATCCAGCTGCCGCAACTTCCACAGCTCTGCTTCAGTCCAGGGTTTTTTTGTCATCACTTCGCCTTGTAACTAGAAGTGCTGCAGAGCATAGCTCAGTGTGTGATGAAGGATGGGGAGGATGAAACAGCAAGAAGCTGCGGAAGGATGCCGCCTTTTACTACCTGCTCTCCTGCAGAGAGGCAGCTGCTGACACCACAAGGCTTCCTGCAGCTGCTCAGCTCCCCATGCAGCGGGGCCCAGAGCAGGGCAGCACGTTTGGGTGCTTCGGGCAGCCGGCTTTGGGCGACTGTCCTTTCCCTGCATGTAAAAAATTGGTAGCTCCCCGATACCAAGCTCTCAATAACAATTGCTCAGCAGTTGTGGGACTGGTTAACAACCACCGGTGGAGTTTGGGCTCAGCGAGCCTGAGGTCAGTGTCTCCTTCACCCAAGGAGTGGGGCTCAGGGTTGGCCATAGACCCTCCCATAGGTAAGAAAAGCCACTTGCAGCCGTGGTCCTTGCCCCACAGCAAAGACAGGAGCAGGAACGAGGAGTTAAAAGATCTCTTTGCAGCACACATTGGAGGGAAAAGCAGTGCGGGGGGGAACGTAGAACTGGTCAAAAGTCTTTACACAGGCCCATGGTGCATGAAGGGGAATGCAGGTGGGGAAGGATAAGGGTGAGTGAGCTAGTGAGAGGGGTGTTGTGTAGCTAGGACATATGGGATAAGTGCTACTGGGCTATTTTTGTTTTCTCAGGAGAATCATGTCTCAAATGCTGAAGACCTAATGCCTTTACTCATTTCTCCTGTCCACCCCAGCCATACCTCTTTTCATCAGGGAATGTTTTTATGGCTCCACTCTACTGAAAAGACCTGCCCCAAGCAACAAAGCAGAAAAAAATCAAAGGAATACCCTAGGCCTGTTGAAAAAAATTGCTTAAGACTAACCCTTAGAAAGGTTCTGGGATGAAAAAAAAAAAAAACATTACTGTAGCATTGCAAAAGAAAAGAAAATACTCTGAGAGGCAAGAAAAGTCTTTCTACCTCCTTCTTTTGACACATCCAGCTCCTCCGCTAGGCTGGTGAGCTGGGCAGGCAGAGAGGGCAACTCATTGAAAAGTGGTGCCTGTATTTTGATTGAGGAGAGCCTGTGCATGATTAAGAATCCATAGCATTTTCAGCTGTGAACATTATTCAGCTCTTATGTGGACAAAAAGGGACATTTCCCAAGGCCAATATTGGATTTTTGCATGAGCTGCATTCCTGCTGAAACCACACTTACTCTGAAGCCTACGTGATCTAGCTATTTTTATTTGGCTATAAGGAATTCAATGCACTCGACAGGGTGTAACATCTGTCACACATCCACATAAGCATTGTTTATTTTTATGAAACAAGACCTACGTTTAGAGTTACTCAGTCTTGCTTTGCATCCTCGAAATGAGAATGTGCAAGGAGAATCATTGCACTTCATTTCCAGTGGTTTGTGGAGGCATAATATACAAAGTGGGCTTTCTGTAGCACATTGACGATCCTACCTAATTACACATACATGCAGAACTAATGTCAACAAACTGAAATCAAAGTCTGCTTTGAAAAAAATCAGTGTTGTTACACAGAATAAATCACAGAGAATAGATGTGCAGCTGTATTCAGGTTGCTGTCTGGAAGATGGAGAAGAAAGCTGTGATTGAGCAAGGCTTCAGTTTTGATCCGGGGCTGCTGCTGACTCCCTCTCACCTCCAGCAACTTTGCTGGCTCAGTTTCTCCAGCTGTGAAAGGCAGACATGATAATGTTTATGTAGAGGTGTGCTGTGAGAGCTATTGGCTCTGTCCATGCAAATGCTAATTTATTGGTGATGAAGTACAGCCTAGATGAAGGTGCTACGGTATGCACCATTTGCAGTGCACCTGCTGATTGGCAGTAGATAAAAGAGAGGGCTGCATAACCCAGGCACAGTCCAGAGGGAATGACCACAGGGATATATTTATAAACTGGGCAAGTACAATGTTGGGAAGAAACATGCAGCAGGGGTGGGTTTGGAAAACAAGCATGGTCTGGTTTGCTCTGCATTTTCAGCTTTATTTTTCGCTTGTACTTTATCTGATTTTCTAGTAAGTGATAGTCTATTGATCCAAATTCACCTCTGATTAAGTTCAACATCCTGAAAGACATTCACCCACACATACACCCAGCAAATAACAACAAAGGAGCTGCTGAAAAGAGTACATATTTCTTAGACTGTACATGTGAATAGAAAGATAAAAAGTGCAATGTAAAGTGTGATTCCTTATAATTGGGAGACTTTGGCCTTTAACTAGATGCCATGTGTGTTGACATCTGTCTTCCAACGAGATAATTTTTTGTCCCTTTTGAGCAGAATACAGTGCATATGATGGAGTCCAGCAAGTTTTCCCACCTTAATTCAAGGAAGCAGCCTACACACAGCACTTCAGTTTCATGAACATCCAGATTGTACATTTCTGGAGGAAGGGGGTGAGTACACACACACACGTGTGTGTGTGCACGTGTACGCCTACACACACATGCATTTGGCTATGAAGGCAGTGATCAGTGAGCTTGCAGCACAGAGGTAAAAAGGAATGTGTTTATTCTGTAATCCGTAAAAGCATCTCTTATCCTAATTGCATCTTGTCTGAGCCCTTTGCCCCTCCTTCAGGTAGATTATAGCATTTGGCACAACCCTGACCAGGGGTGGGGACAGGTACAGAGTTTGCCAGCAGTTCCCATCTCTCCGGTATTCATCTGACAGACAGGTCTCTCCTTGCTCCACTTTCTTTTCCACTGCAGGCAAGAGAAGGACTTATTCTTTGACAGACCAATAGCAAATGGCTGCATTTCCAGTGCTTGATTACATTTGCCAGTAAATAGCCCGTATTCAGACCATACCCTACAAGTCACTGTGATGAGCTGATTGATGAATAAGCCCATACTGCACTCTGGGTAGGCCATATAAATCCCAGCCAGATCTCTTTCTCCAGCATAGGCGTATAATACACCTCGCTATTTAGCCTGAGGCTCAATTTATCAGTACAGCTTCAATTTACTGAGGCTGAAATGCCAGGTCAAACAAGAGGAGTTGTTGCTTCTCTGCGTTGCATCCTGCAGGGTGAAAATTTCCTGCTCTCAAAATGTGGGAAACTTCTTTTCCGAGCGAGCAGAAAAGTTGAAGTTGTACCTCCAGAGCACTTAGGGGACACACAGGGCTGGAAGTAGCAGCACACAAGAGGAGAACCCCACAGAAAAGTGACAAGATTAAAGGATCTTCTCTCCCCCGCCCCCGTCTCCCATCCCTCTCCCTTCCCTCCCCCGAACGGGTAGCAAAATCAAAGTTAAAAATGTATCTATGGAAGGGACTGATGAAAGATTAATAATTAATTTTAGAGCAGCGATACAGCATTTTTTGAAATGTAAATTTGATGCGCAAAAGTGGCATATTATGATAAGCAGGAGCAACAAGGGAGAGTGAGTACAGGAGGGCCTGTTGCTCAGAGACAGGCTAGCGAGGAACACTTACAGCCGGCTTCATTTTTTCTCTTCCCCTCCCTCCCTCTCTTTATGCAAACTTATTATCTGAACTTAGGGGGTTTTGAAGAAGTTTAAGGGCTGCATATCTGAGGCACAGAGTCTTCAGAGCGCATCTCAGCTACAGTTTTGCCTTGAAAGCTGAACCTCTAGTTGCGCATTGCCATCCAGTGTCTTCCCACACTTCCTTTCTTCTGACCGCTCCTGTCGCAGTGGTGCTAAGCATCCGATTACATTGCTAAGACTTTCCCTTCTGCTTCTAATATTTGGATTTAATTTTCTGCCCCTTTCCACCCCGCTTCCCTCCCAAGTCCCCTCCTCCTTAGCTCAGCCTCTTTTGAACCATCTCCTTTTGTGCTTTTCCCGTGCATGGTGCAGGCTCTTTTACTCTCCCTTTTCTTTCCCCAGCCCTGTTTACATGAGGGCTTTGAGAGCAGCTTCACCGTGCGCTCTCATGAGAGTTGTGCAAATTGCACCAGTGCTTCAGTTGGAAGAGACACTCATCTCTGGAACCCCATGCTGTGCAAGAGTGCATCAAGGCCAAGTAAGCCCCTTGATGCTGCCTCACGCTGTGATCCTCCTTTGCAGAGTGTCATGTGTCAGGACAGTTTTCCCACAATGCATTCTTTAGTTCGATGTCAGGGAAAAAAAAAAAAAAAGAACAAATAATCTGCTGCCGTCACAGGCAAACACATTACCTGCAGGGCAGGGAGAGGAGCCAGGCTTCTTTCACTGAATCAAATTCACTCCCCAAAGTTGCCTTTGGACATGTATTTATTAATTAGCGCCCAGGCGGTCCAGCCTCTGCCCCTTCCAACTTTTTGCCCAACACATGTTGGTTTTTTGCAAACAGTGGGAATTTTGGAAAGTTGTTAAGGAAAAAAAATCCTGTGCTTTCGTTCCCTTACTTAGATTCAAATGATGGTTTTATTTATGCATATTGACAGACCTATGCTTCGCAAGTACAATTAATACCATATAAATCATTCATGTCCCTGCCCTGTCATTTATGGGAATATAGCATAAACTCCTTATCCTTATCTTAATTAAACTGATAACACACAACAGATACAGCTCCCAAGTGCATCTGAAAACAGCACTGAACACCGCCGGCTCTCTTGCAAGCACGCATTTGTACGAGGTTTTCACCGCCCAGCCAGAGGTCACCTGCAGCAGCAGCTGGGCAGATGGGCAGGCTCTGCAGCCCGACCAGAGAGCAGAAATCAAGCCCTGCATTGCTCTGTGGTTTACTGGGAAGGCTTCGACACTGCTGTGCGGTTTGATGCTTCTCCCATAAGAAACCCACACAGCCACGCAGCTGAGCCTCTGCTGTCTGCAGCAAAGCACCCACGTACACCTCCATCAGGGGCACACCAGCACAACCAGGCACCACTGCGGCCCGGGGGGAGCTGGGAAGGCTGCCAGGGGGACAGAGCCAAGCAGGGAGAAGGAATTGGGGCAGGACATAAGCAAAAGTTACAGCAAAGCAACTTGAAGCCAGCCAGCTCTGCTGGCAGTCAGACGGGCACTGCGCCCGTCCCCTGCACCTGCAGGACGGCAGGCTGGCTGCAAGCAAGGTGCTGCTGGCTTCTCTCGCCCTCCCAGCAGAATCTCGCACTGCCAATGTTTGCCCTGTTCAGAGAAGGCTGCAAATTCGTCGGCGTAGCTCCCCTTCTTCTCTTCCTCCCCAGACCTCTGCCTCCCTCCCCTCCATCTCTCTCCACTACGGGCAGTGTGGCAAATCTCATTGTACAAGGTTAGCCAGCGGGGCGATGGGGTATGTGTATGTCTGACATCAGCTGCGGAGAGGATGAGGAGAGGGGGGCAAGCTGGTTTTTCGGAAGGAGGAGGAGGAGTGCTCCATCAGTGAAGCTGGAGCAAGAGGTAGGCCAGGGTAAGAAGAAATATTCCAAGAGAGTACTTCTTTGGCTTTGTCTCAGAAACGCATTCCTATTCAAGAGGAGCACTTAAGCATTTGCTTATGTTTAAGCACATGCTCAGATCCTATTGACCTAAACAGAAATGAAGCATATGTGTTTAAATGAGCATATGCTTAAGTGCATTCTTCAGACAGGAGGGATGAGGGCAATTAAGCACGTATCTATATGCAAGCTAACTATCTGTCATTTACGTTTAGTCATTTTAATGCATTTTGGACAGTGAACAATTCTGGCAAGGAATTTTTTACTAATCATTTCACAGCATTTGATAGCTTCAATGAAAAGACAACATTCCCTGTTCCTTTGAATAAGGTTTTCTCCCTAAAGAAAATAAATAAATAAATAAATAAATAAACTAAAGCATGGATTTTGTAATTGCAGGTTTTTTTGAGAAGGTAACAAATAGCACTGGAATGTAAGCGGCTGTCTGTGTCCACTCTGGGTCATTTCACCAGAGAGAAACATCTTGCATAACCATGAAAGGAGACAAAACTGTCATTTAAGTCCTGAAACACAGAATAAACTTTTCCCATCCATTGTTCTCTTGTATATGTGTAAACGTTACCTTTAGCCGGCATGATTTGATTTAGACCTTCCCCACATTGCAGCTGGTTTAATGGAATGCCATAATAGTGTCACACGGTTATTCTTGAAAAACAGCTACTAAATGTTGATGTTACTTATTGTAGCAATATTTATGTGAGAATGCTGCAAATACTTGGGAAAAGGTTTTAAAGGTTGAAAGGCGAGTATAGCCATAAATTATGAGTAATGCTGCAGTTGGGAAGTGACATAAAGTTCAATGGCCTCAGCTTTCGACACTGTGTGTTCATTGTTTTGGACACTCATGTGACTGCATCTCAGCCAGGCGAGGGCTGGTTCTCTCCCTTGCTGGATGGGATTTCAATGCAGGATTGTGGACGTTTTTTAAAGTGATTCTCTAATGTCTATTGTGTAACTTTCTCGTCTCTGACACAAGAATCAGCCTAAAAGCCAACCTTAGTAGTCTGAGTGACTGAAACAGATAATGGAGTTCATATTAATGCTGGCTTACAAGATTAATTCACATTTTATTTCCTTATAACACTGAACAGAGAAACAGAAGACAAAAATGCAGTGCTAACCAGTAAAGTAGATTTGGTTGGTTGAGGTTATTTACAAGGTCTTTGAACTGCTTTTTGGGAGCCTTCCACCCAGCAAAGTGGAGAGAAACCCAGAGCCAAAGCCAGCCCAAAGGGTCGCAGCACTGCTGGCACAGTGGAGTTTTCCTACCAGGCAGAGGACATCTGGGGCAGCTCTTGCCCCAGGACAGGGAGGGAAGGAAGAAGGGATGGAGCCGGGACAAGGAGCCTGGAGGAAGTTCTGCAGAGCCGAGCTGGCTGCTGCCGTCCCCTGCCGTGACCATCGCTATTTGATCTCGCACTCAGCAGCAGCCTGCTGACTTCTCTTGGGCTGCAACGCAGGCAAAGCAAGCAGCAAAGCCAGGATAACCCTGCTGCTCACGACAGCCCTCAGCATCTTTTGCCTGTATCTAGACAAGCACAAGGGAAGCCTGGAATAGATAAAGTCCTGAACTGCGAGATGACTCCAAACTGTCCTCAGACATACTGTGCCCTCCTCCTACTGACACTCTTCTTGGGCAGCGGAGGCCTTTATGCTTTAGGTAGATTAGACTGGTCCCTTTATAAAGTTCATTTTGAAATGGAAGTTTCAGTTCTCCAAGCGTGTTGGCACACAGAGGGGCCCCCAACCTCCCTTCAAAACTTTTAAACATGCTCTGGAGGGTGCAGGGAGGAGACAGTTGTACCCAAACCAGTGGGCTTGCTTTGTGGGCAAGGAAGTGTCCACATGCTAAACTGTGAACAAACTTCAGAGAGTGTCAGTAGGGGTGATTAGACTCTGGTCTATAAAGTCCTTAATGGCCATACCTGCAGTTCTCTGTACCATAGCGTGTCCCCCATGCTACTTGCTGCCTTGTACCCCCTTCACCCTGCCCCTACCAGCGCCAGTCCCTGATCAGCTCCAGCCAGAATGGAAGGTGCTTGCCGTTTCACCGCCGTTAGCTTGCTATAGGAGCACACTGGAATTCAAGACACTGGGATGTAGGTACTACTGGTCCTGCAATTATAGCAAGATCTCCAGAAAGGTCCACACCTTTAAGACAGCTCCACTTTTCCTTCAGTTTTGCTCTGCTACTGAAGTAAGGCTTCCAAATCTCTGTGCCTAATGGTATCAGCAGGTTGTTAATGAAGTTCTTGGGCAGTTCCCTCTTGCCAGGACCCCATTGGTGACATCCCAGGAGCTGTGAAGTCCCCAGTAGGCTGTCTAGTTGCCAAAACCTCAGAAATTGTCCCTGAGCAAGTGGGATCCTCTTCTCCCCCACCCTTTGGGCTGGAGAAGCTCCTTCTGTTCAGTGGCAGAGGTGGAAAACTTCGGAATGGCTGGAGACAACCCTGGCACCTAGGGATGGCTCCACCACTGTACAAGCCTCCCTGGCCTGGCAACTTTTCCAGGAACAAGAGCACTTTGGAGATGAAGCACTGCCGCTCAGGGCTTAGAGCTTCCATCGGTGCCCTGTCCTTTCACAGTGTTGAATATTTTATGCAAGCACACGTGGCTAACAGGTGCATGCATTTGCACAGTGTTTGTAACCCACATCGCTTATTATAACAAGTCTGTAATGGATCACTTACATTTTTTTTTCTCTGATTTGAACAGTTTTGTTAATAAATGGGACAGCCTGTAGCAACATTCTCTTCTGCCAAGGCAGGAGGAATGGGGAAGCTGTACAGATAAGCTTTTAGCAAAGTTGCAAAATGTCATTAGCACATAAAACCTAAAATCACCATAAGCCCATAAAAACTTTGGTAAGCGAGCAAGTAAAATCACAGTAAGCCTATAATCACATAAAACCTATAATAAATTGCTGTTGTGTAGTAAAAGCTGATTAAAAATTGATTAAAACAGTTCAAACTATGTAGGTCTCGCCTTAATGCATCACATGGTGTTTACACTACCCTGACTTGCAAGGAGCCCTTTGTTTTCCTTGCCTCTCCATACACACCCACAGTGATGGAGGGAGACAAGTTCTGCTTACCTGTACCAGACCTGCAAATCAATAACTTACAGTGTTCAGAGACCATGCCAAATAAAAATACTCTGCTTGAACCTAGCAAACATACAGGGCACATCAAAAGCACGGATACATCACTGGCCACGTTAGATGGCTGCCACCACCACCACCATCTTGTTTTCAGTGCCTTCTCCTCCTCAAAGACTGCTAGTGCTTGTAGCCCAACCTTCTTCCTGGCAGCAGAAAGACATTTTAAATACAGCTAATAAGCAATGTAAGGATCCCAAATATGAAAGCAAGTGCCAATATCTTGCTGTATCCATTTCTTCAGCCAGCTGTTGTGGGGACAGACTCAGGGCAAGCTCTGCATGCCAGGCAGTGCCACAAAGGCCCCTGTCCTTGCTTGCAAATCCTGGGCTCCTATGCCAGTTCTGTGTGATGATATGAATTAACCTCACCCTATTATTTTCTCTGCCTCCACCAAGAAGCAGCAGCAGCCATATTTCATCATGTCAGTCCAAGTCTGCCATAAATCAATCACCTACGTCCTGCTGACGCCTGTGTCTCAGGAAAAGCTCCCCAAGTGCCAACCATAGGATGCTCCACTGTATAAATGCCGCTCCACTGTGTCAACATGTCGCCTTTAACAAAGAAATAGCTCACACAAGATTTCCATGATCTGTCCCGTCGTGACTGTGGGCAGCAGTAAGAAGACAAGTTCGCAAAGTTCAGAGTATGCACAGACCCGTGACAGGGACTCTCGGAGCAGCCTTGCCTGGTCCCTCCATGCCGAACACCCTCAGAGATGAGGACTCTCTGCAGCCCCTCAGCTGCATGAAAAATAGATCCACCTGGGGTAATCGCCCAATGTTCCCTTTAGAAACATGCTGTAAAGCAACAGCTGGTTTGTGCTGGTGGCCCCATGAGATGTGGTGCCACGTACTCTGGTGACCAGTAATAAGCTATTTATCTTTTCATTTCTGACAGCTTTGTTTGCAGGTAGTCCCAACTGGAAAAAAAAAAAAAAAAAAAAGGTCTAAATTCACCAAATACGCTGTTTATTGCAGGTCTTTTATTCTGTCCTTCCTGCAAAGAAGATGATATTCAGACAGCAAAGTGAACATGAAATCTGTTCCTGAAAGTAATGCAGAGTATCAGAGTTCTAGGGCAAGAAATGTCTTTTCAAAAGATGGTTAACTAATAATATCTCAGTAATGATAAATGGGGATTTTCAGAAAGTCTGTTCAGCATTTCTAACCCAAAATACAATTTGCAGATCAACTTTCAAGTTGAAGTCCCCAAAAATATCTGAGAAAAAAATAATTGAAAACACCTAGTTGCTGGTGTGATAGCTTTCTGTTAAGGAAACTGGTTCAGTATGCCTTGTCTAGGAGAGGGAGAGGCAAGGGAAGAAGGCAAGGCAAGGCTATGCAAGGAAAGGAAAAATATTTTAGAAATTACTCTATTCCTCACTAAGAATCTTTCTAGCTTTTAATCTTTAACTTTAATTTGGCTTTAAAAAGACTATGTAATCAATTTATTTCTGAGTTTTAAGCCATGTAGAAAATTACCAAAAAGATATTGATTCTAAAAGAAAATGCATGTAATTCAGCTGTGTAAGGTTGAGACAGAAAAATCCAAATGTCAAGCTGAGTCAAAGAAGGATCAAGAAGATTCGAAGCTGTGGGAGTTTGTCTTCAAAGCTACAATCTCTTAGACAGACAATTAAATGAATGGCAGAAAGTGGTGGTTTGGGATGGGTTTGGAGGCTTCCAAAGAAATACCATTAGTAGCTGGCAAACTGTAAAGCCACCATTAAAAATAACCTTGAAGTTGATACGATTTTCATAGAAGATCTATCCTAAAAAAATTATTAAATGTGCTACAGAGTTGGCCAGGAAAATCACCTATTCCTTCTCGTCTGCTTCATTGGACATCTACAGGATAACATCATGCGCTGCTTCCATGAAAGTTAAAGAATGATGTCTATAGGGCAAACAGTTGTCAAGTTATCTATAAACTCATTTCTTCCGAACCTTTAGAAAGACAAAATCCTTTTGATTTTATTGAACGTACATTTCTATCTAATCTCCTGCCACCTTAGCATTACTGGTGGCTGCAGGATTGACCCCAGGCTTGAGCCAAGCTCTCCCTTTGGGGTCAGTTGCAACTTCTGGAAACAAGATGTAATGGCACTTCTAATGCCTGTTTGAATGAAGTGGACATCAGTGCACTGCATCAGAGCATCCTCAAGTCACATGAGATCCAAAGATCACTATTGCCAATCATAATTTAACTTCTTACCCTATAAATGCATATTATTTCTATCTCATCATCATTACACACTCCATAACCAGTTAGAGCCTCAGATAAAGGTGTTTGGGGTTTTTGCCTTTAAAAAGTAGTACTTAGGCTCTGCTTCAGCAAGGCATCTGAGTTTATTCTTAGCTTTAATTTTGGACGATTCTTCGAGGAACATTACTACAGCTTAACAGCTATGGTGTAATTAAGAAACACACTGGGGACAAGATTCAGACTGCCAGTTTCACTTAGGAAAACCACAGGCTTGTTAGTCAGAGGGAAAAATTAGGAGTATTGAGGGAGAGGTTCCTCCTGCCAAGCTTTAATTGTCTAAGTATACCTAGAGTCCATATATAGTCCATGGCAAGAAGCAGACATCTCCACAGAGGAATTCATGTCACTTACCTTAGACAGCCATCTGGGATGAAATAATCAGGAGTTTCAAAATCACACTGTCTTATCTTTAGTGACACAGAAATGTACAGATCTAAAGAAAACAAATCTTTATGATCCCTCTCTCCTTCTGGTTTCTTTCCTCCTCAACTTGTCCATTGGTTTGAGGAGACATTCTGCTACAAACCTGATCCTTTTGGCCCTTCTCTCTGCTCCTGCACATGACACCTTCCAGACCATCTATTATTCATTTATCTCCCCTTTCTGGGCTAGATAGGAAAAATGGGTTTGTTTTAAGCAGAATCCATCTTTTTGCCCCAGTGAACTTCATTTGAATGCCCCGTCAGCAGAAGACAATGAGTTCCTATCATTAGCCTGGCTCAGGTGGATGAGCTTCTCCTGCCACTTCCTTAGCTTCTTCCCCAGTAAAGATGGAAAAAACCACTAGATAATTCATTCGTGTTCCATATTCAAAATGGATTTACATGAAGAATCCCCAGTGTCAAAATGTTAAGCTCTCCATAGGCAGAATTCCCTGTCAAGAGTGCCCAGCAGTGCACGGCGTTCTGGGGCTTCATAGCACCCGTTAAACTCAGGCTTCTCCAAATAACTCTATATGCACCTCTTCTTCACCTGTGGGCACCAAAGTGAATGGCCAAGATACTTATTTAACCACTTTCTTGGATGTTACAAGGAAAACCAAGCAGTAGATTTAGCCATTTCCAAACAACCTGATTAAAGGATTCAGAAATATTTAACTCAAGCTGCAGGATATTACACACAGCTTTGCTTCCCACCTTCTCAACAGGACCTAGAGGTTCAGTCCTACTAATTTCAAATATCTGCTGAGCTATATGGCAAAATAAGATCCTTAGCTGAGTTAATTCAAAACATAACGTAAATTATCTTTTTGTACAACATGCTAGCATTTATTAATTAATATATGTACACTGGAATTTTACCCAGGAAGTACTGCTTGGAAACTTATTAGCAGGAAAGAAGTCATGCAGCTCTCCTTTAAATTGCTCTTTTCCTTCCTTGCCCTGTGCCACAACCACACAGCAAGCGTGAAGTTTAAGAGCTCCTGAACATTCCCCGTTTTTTCAGTGCATCACAATTACAGATACACCTGCTCTGGATGACTCTGTGTCCATCCACTGTGGACAGGGCTCAACAGGGCTCTGTGTTTCTCATGAATTTCATGTTTGCAAATCAGGTGCGGTCAAAAGCATGTTGGGGTTCCAGGGCAAGTTCACGGAAAGGTTTATACTACCTATAGCCTTGGTGTCTTTTTTTATTCTTTTCTAAGATATGGATTTGTGCTTTTTATTGTCCATTTTTGAAGTCTGTAACACTTTTAAGAGTTCATTGTTGTATTAAAACCCCGGTTGCATAAATCATGTAGAGATACAGAAGCAGTGGTGAAAGGGTAATAGTAAAATGGAAAAAAAAAAAAAGAGGTTTAAAGAAAAGTAATTAGCACTGGACTGTGCCACATGACTTTTTAAAAGGTCCCAGATGTAACCACCAAAGTAGAACTAAGTGTGTAAGACAGAAAGGCTTGTGCACCATGAACTACTGAATCACACAAATTTCTCCCTTGGAGTTACGAGTTGGCCTTAGTCTGCAGGTATTTGCGTGAGATATGTCAGGCTGCCTGGACTTAGTGGGTTCCAGCACAAGTGGATTTGGGTTTATGCACAAACATGAGATCAGTAACGGCGCTCAAGCTCCTTAAATACTATTCCCCATCTATCAGGTGTACCACATTTGCAAAGAGGACACTGTGGGCACAAACTGTGTGTACCTGAATTCATGCAGTCTTCGGTGAGTTAAAGATGCATTTCTTTGTGTGGCCCTACCTCTTCTGTCTTCTTCCTGTGCTTCTACAGCAACACCTAGCAAGATAAAGCAGGAGCGGGTTCCCTCGTTAAGCCTCTCACCTTACACTCACACAAGCAGCGCTCCCCACAGGTACTGGGTTATCCCAGCCTGTCACTGCCATGCTCGATACCATGCCAATGCCTTTTTCTTGCATGCTGGCTCCCTGCCAAAGGAGCAGAACTGCCTGCTGTGCTGGGTACTGACGCTGTAATCGCCACATGTGCAAGCAAAAAGCATCCTCTTCTCTTCCTGTTTTGATATCCCATCACTACAGGATGGGTGCAAACTTTACATTGCAATTAGGAACAGTCGTAGCTTCACAACAGCAGCCAGTTTCCAGGTAGTACTCCTGCGTAAGGGATGTCTGTCTTTCCAGGAACTTGTCTGCCACGCATCTGTGGCTGAAATGCTATGGAGAAATAAGGCAGTAGCTCTTGCTCAAAACCAAATCCCCTCAGCCGCAATTATTTTACTCTTTGCCTGAAAACAAAGCCAACACATTCAGAGTCTTGGCCATTTGTTGTTGTTTCAGCTTCATTATACTGTTGTCTTCAGTGATGCTTGGCTCTGCTTCCCGGATCTAGATGAAGCTGGTCCACAGTGAAGACAGTTATCTCTGTAAGAAAAGATTCAATATAAAATCTCTGCCTTTGGCTTTTCTCAGCACTTGCCCTTTCACTTACAAAGCTTGTTTATGGTGCAAACGATTTACAGAAGTCTGACAGCAGTTCAACAAGGTGAAAAGCAAAAGGCAGAAGAACTCCACGTTTTTGTCATGTCACAAACATGATAGAACAACAAAAACAATTCCATTTTCTGCTTTCTCCTTTCAGTAGTGATAAAGTCAGATCTCTGAGGAGGTATTACTGTGAAACTAACACTTAAATATGTGCCTTTGAGGCTTTTTTCCCATTGTTTTCCCTTTAAAATGAAGTTTAAAAATACATTGGGGATTCAGAGGTATCTATAATTCTGTCTCTAGATTTCTGCCTCTCTGAGATTTGCTTCTTTGTGTCTTTTAGTCCAAATCCATCTCTGGTGTAAACAGGTGCAGCTTTCTCATCTTCCCTGATGCTGCACCTATACAGCCAAATGCACCAAGCCAGATATTTTGGGAATTCATCCCCCGCAATTACCTCCTTCCTTTCCTACCTGCAGCTCAGTGCCAGGGTCTCTTCTCCCTTGGCCTCCGCAGTGATCCTGTTTGCTGGTGCAAGGAGCAAACCAGAAGGTGAGCCGCGACACTGTGCCCCAGCACTTGGGTCCCTCACCTCCCTCACTGGTTCATGTTGACCAGTACAGTCATGTGCCTGACATGATGGTGTCCCACATGGCGGGAAGAAGGCATCTCGGCAGTCCCAAATAAGTTTTCTGCAAGTCTGGTAACACCTGCTTCTTCAGCAGAACCAGCCGAAGAGAAGGTGATATCTATCCCAGCCAATATACCGGGATGCCTGCAGCAGGAGGAGCTACTACCCAGTTGTTACCCAGATTACTATTTTTACCCTTTTTCTTTCTTTTTCACCCCATAAGCCTCAGCACCAATTTTATCCAGAATATGCTATGGGAAGGGGGAAGGGAAAGGGAAAGGGGGAGAAAGGGGAAAAAAGAAGATTGTTCTCTGGCTGACAGGCAGAAGCAAGTCCAAGCTGGTCTTTTGGAACATTTTGACCCAAAATGATCTCTTGTAAACCTGTGCGCCTGATCTCAGCTGAGGGACACAAATGCATCTCCACATAAGACCTGGGTATGCCTCTGAGAAGATATTGGTCTATGACCTAGGTTTAAATTGAAACTGTACACAACAGCACTGAAAACTCTTGAGAAAATCACAAATGGTCACTTACAGCTGCACTTCCACTGTTGGATCCACAAAGACCAAACCTGGGACTCTGCTCATACTTACCCCTCTAGTTTGTGTCAGAACTGTCTATCGGTGGGTCCCCATGAAACAAGGCTGCAACCAGTAAAGTATGTTTTCTGTGACTGGCTGTTGGCCAGCATGCCACTCTGTCAATCACCAGTGTCTACTAAGGTCTTCCAAATGAAAAAAAAAGCAAACCAAGGTCTGTTTTCACAGGAATTGTGTGCAACAGTAGGATTTACTGACCAAGAAGATGGAATACACCAGAGAGAAATGCATTTCCAACCATGTCTTCTGTGCTAAGCCCCAGGAAAGAGTAAAGGAGATTTTTTTTAAGATGTCAAAAAGAAGATGATGGTTTTAAGTTGGTTTCAATTTACAGAGACATACACTGACTTTCCGTTGGGTTGGTTAATGATCCTAAGTAGCTCTGAGGCAAAATTAATGTCTATAATCTCTTGGCCCAAATGTTATTGTGGGCTATTGATCATAAGCCAAATGAGGACAGCTTCACACAGCACCTTAGTCTGAGGATGGTCTTTTGACTTCAGTAGATATGGTACACTTCAGTGGGCTCAGGATATTAGAAACTGCCCTAGAAAATGTCTGTTATAGTGCAAATCTCTGAAGTTACTTGGAGTAAAAGGAAACAATGACACAAACGTGAAAGGGCAGAATAATTGATCAAATCTCTCTGCTACAGGTTTCCTGGAGGATTTGGGCAAAACCCTTCACCAGCACTTAGTCTTCCCCCCTTCAAAATGAGGAGAGTAGTACTCGCCATCTGCTGAGATGGGTTTTAAGAGAGGTAAGTAAGGAAAGTTCACAAAACGTGCTGAAATCCCCAGGTGACAGGGTTAGAAAAGTATTATTAGCTGCAGTCACCTTCTTATTTATTCTGCTCAAAGAACGAGAAGGATCACATTTTCAAAGGGATCTCAATTTGTCTTTGTTTGGACAGACATTGTTAAACAGCAAATCTCATTCGTGTGCCTTTCCTCACTTGGATGCTGTGTTTCTCCTCAATGGAAGTAAAAGTCTTGCAAATACATTTGCATTTCGTTACAGCAGCTCACAACTTCTGGAGCAGCCACATGCCAGGACAGGGATGAGGAGGGGAAGCGCGGGCGGGGGATTGCTGTTCCATGCCCCCGCTGCGCCCAGCAGAGAGAAAGGATTTGCTTTTCTCCCTTTTCCTTCTGCAGGAGGAATCCCGGGGGCGGTCTGGGAAAGGAATCCTGGTCACTGCTGGAACATAGAGGGGGATGACGCTCATTCATTCACCACCCTCTGGGCAGGGTTAACGCTGGCCTGTTACTTAACCCGTTGAGCCACAGACTTTTTCTCTGCTGGATTCTTTTCTCCCTGGTCCTGGTGTCAGCTGGAAGTGATGTGACATCAAAACTACAACTGGGATGCTCTCCTCTACACCAGGCTTATGCATCCCAACTCCCCTGGCCCCACTACCTCGTGCATCCCTGCAATGCCCTGCAGGTTTGCCCTGCATAGCCAGGAAATACTCATTATAATTCACACAGATAATACCCTGTGTAAGATGGGCCTCAACACATTTAGGATAACTCTCAATGTAATTCTAGTATCAACCCAGCTGACCCATCAGTGATATCTAGCAATGCTCCTGGCTTAGAGCGCTGCAAAGCCAATGGGAATTTATGAATCTTGCTTTCTTAAGAAAATAAAGCTTGCATGGTCATGCTAGTTTTGCATGTACTGGTGTGTATGTGTGTGCGTGTGTGCATGAATGAGAGAGATACTATTTCCCCTCTACCCCACCTTCCTTCTGAACTCATTGGCACTTTCAGCTCAACCCAACAGAAGTGCACAATGTTCAAAGCCATCCTTCTTCCTAAATGTTTCATGAAGCAAATGGTAGAAGAGAGAGATCTTTCTGGTGCCCTAGCTGAGAAGGTGGCTACAGGCTGCACGTACCCACCAAGAGATGCCAGAGAAGTTACCTGCAAGGGCAAAAAACCCCAACCCCTGCATACACTCTGCTCATTACTTGAGCCCTGCTAGACACCAGAAGATCCAGCCAGAAGACACAGTGCAATAGAAAATCAATTTTTGTAAATCTCAGTGCTAACAGAGCAACTTATTAGCTTTGCCTGCAGCAAGTACCTTTTCTGAAATCCTTTTCTGAAAAAAAAAAAAAGTTGTAAAACCAAGTTTTTTTGAGGGTGACTGTATCTTGCTACATCTGTTTCAGGACAAACTGGAGCAGTAGTACCACTCTTTTCTGATTCTATTTGTATCGTTGCAACATTAATTGATGTATATTGACAAGATATCAGATTTCTCCCTATCTTGCTACTTTTCCCTGAATCAAAACTCCAACCAATCATTTTGCTTTAAATAAAATGCAATCACAGGTTAGTAGAATTGGTTTGTGGATAAGATTGCTAGACTGGGGGAAAAGGTGTGGAGATATTTTCCTATGAATCAATTTCTCGGGCAAAAATTTAAAAAAAAAAATGAGCAGCTGAACAAAATCTAAGGTCCAGAGTAATTTCTTCAGCAGCTGTAAACTGGCTAGATAGGCATAATTGATAAGTCATTTTATAGCTGCCAAAATGAGTAAGTTATATAAGTGAGTAACTTACAGAAGACTACAGGACCAAGGGATGCATGCAGAAGAGCAGAATCATGACCTCGCCAGATGTTTTAATGCTAACAACATCCTGCTTCTCCACTGGGCTTTTTCTGTTTTGCAGCAGAAAAATCCAGCAACAACTTTTTGTATTTGATATTAATAGATGCTAGCTTCTGCTATCTTCCTGCACCAGTGGTGGCATTTAAAGGTTGTAACACAAAAAGATGTTGGTGAAGGAAATGTTTTGGTTAGTTGATATCTGTGCATTGTCCTCTTCCACTGATAGTTGTTAGTTTCAGCTTCACAGGATTCTTTAACTCAGAACCAGTATGTTATCTTTTTAACCACTTATACCAATATGAGATCTTATCTGCGCTGCTATTTATACCATCATCAATATCAGCAGTGAACTTGACCCACTGTGTTTATTATTACTCCTGTCCCTTATGGCTTTGAGACATATGTATTTCTACTAACATCTCAAAATCTTTGTAGGAGTCTTGATATTTTTACAGATTTGCTGACAGCAAAGTCACAACCAGGATCTTCAGCGTCACGTATGCATTTTGAGATCTATAGCTGAAAAGCGATGTGCAAGATCTCAGTAAGAATAATATGTTGTGCTATCTACCAGCAATCAGATTATTAACTGAATTCAGCTTCAGCAGGAAGTATGAATTGTCAGGAACTCAATGGAGTGCAGTGGAATAACTGTAATGGATGCCATTGCAACAAACATGAAATCTGCTCCTATGTCTTGCTGTATTCTAGCACGTTTAAACTTTAATTCAAAACTAATAGTAGTATAACTCATGATTTTGGTTAAGAGATTTTTGAACTCCTCCATTCTACTGACAAATTGTTAAATTGGATTTATGCACCAAGCTTGAAATGGATCATTCTGTTTAATGGTTGATTTGTCAAGAAAAGTACTGATTAATGTGCCATCTAGATCAGAAAGGATTTTGATATATTTTCCTTTGACAATCTTAGCGGGAGAAACTCAGGTACACGTCAAAATGCATCTTTTGCTTTCTTTCATACCTGCTAATTGTTGATAAGGCCAGTTGTAAGATACAATCTCCTTACTGGAGTAAGGACTTATAATATGTGTTTCTCTCTGTATTTTGGTTGCTGTTCCATCTGACCATGTAAAATTAACCGTGGATAGCAAAATGGCCAGGGATGCCCATCTGACTTAGGGGGCCACGGGAGGCAGGGCACACTGTCGAAGCAGCATGCACTGCCCCAGCAACGCCTCTGGCCCGTAGGACAGTCATGGCTGCTCCTTCTGCCCATGGGGGCCGGGGGGGCTGGGAAGTCAAGTCAATGGGAACATTGTCTTTGATGTTAGTGACTCAGTATTTCATCTTCATGGGATACTTGTATTTCTGTGTTTCCAGAAATGAATAAGGGAAAATAAATCAAAACCAAATTTCAATTTTGTTATATAAAATATAATACGATATCAATGCACTCAAACTGTTTGACAGTGTCACTTTAAGAAAGCAAAATTCTAGCTAGCTTTCAAGTCCTATTAAGCTGTTTCAAGTTGTTCAAAAATCCTTTTTGAAGCTTCTGCAGTGATTTTTGCTGCCTTTTTCTGCCGCTTTTTAGTTATTTGTATATCCCATCTCTCTTCTCTGACCATCTCTTAGCTGATTATTTTGACTTGTCTTGGTCAGATTCACCCTACAATCTGATACTGCAACAGTCTAGGCAGACATATAATTTGATGTGCTGGAGTTGCTCCATTGACATTCTCAGAGTTAATGGGAATAAATTAAGTTCATGCAAAAGCTTTACATGATCCAGATCCAAAATACCCCAAAGTGCAATCAATGCCTCTGTGAGTGTTTGATCCTTTTATTTCAACATGGGTAATCCTACAGCTTGTTTGTGATTATGTTTTATCTGTTTTGAATTGTGCTGCTATTATTCAGTTATCATAAGTGAGTTACCATTGTCTCCTAATCATCTTGAATTATCACCTTCTCTTTCACCTCCCATCCCTAAGACCTTGGAAAAGGATTGGGGGGGGTGCATGCCTGAAGGGAAAGATGATCGTGTGTTTGACCATCTAGTCACAAAAAATTTCCCTAAAGTCCAGTTTGATTTCCATAACACTGAGGCTGCATTGTTCTGAATTTTTAATTATTTATTACAGTCATCAGAGTGTGGCAATGTGACTGACCTATTGCTTTTTAATTATTTTGGTTGCTTTTGATACTATTAACCATGACATTTTGCTGATCCTGCTACATTCTTCTTTTAGTTTTGGCCCTTAGATCATTCAATGTCTGTGTCCATCTCTGTCAACAGAAAGTCAGCTTCTTCTTAAAAGATCACTTTTGTCTGATGGTATCTGTTGCAAAAGATGATTTAGTCTTCACCTCCAACTTGTGGATGAGAATTCGGGTTAGATTTTTATCTTTCTCCTGGCACGGTGTAGATTCCTGGCTCCAATAAAACACTAGTGTCCTAAGGTTTTTTTAATCTTGCTTCCACATGAAAAGGCACATGTAAAAATTTTAATAAAGGGATGTCAACAAGACAAGCTTTTATTAGCAGTCCCATGCCTATTACAAAAACTCATTATTTTTCCTCCATTTACTGATTGGAGGGGAAGAGCTTCAAAAGGAGGCAGGTTCCCCAGTTACTCCTGGAAACCACTGAGAGCTCGGTGCCACCACTCCCTGGTGTCTGTCATTATTCAATGCATGGGTTGGTTACACTCTTGTTCTGCCTGGGTCCAAGATTGTTATTAGCCCTTTCTACAAACACCTGAAAAATTCAATACCCTTTACACAGGACTTTACCAACCACGTGGAAAAAAATACAAGAGCTGGAAGAAACGGGGCTGTGCTGGTGGGGTAGAAAAAGCTGTTAAAAATCACTCCCATTTCCATAGCCAACCACTGGAAATGAAAGCCAGAACATGACGCTTCCCTCTGGGACTGTGTGGCTGAGGTTGAGCTCATGAGGCATCTCCTCCACTCTGGTTCACGCAGAACCACCACCTGGTCACAGAACCTGGATCAGGTTTCAATTAGGTGTTGCTGTGTGTTCATTTAAAACTTGTCCTTTCAGTTTGCATGGCCTTGCAGTCTTAGAAAAGAAGGTCTGAAGGAAAGATTTGAAAGAGGAAAAGGAGAAGGCCTTACGGATCAATATAAGGAGCCCCAGAAAACATAGATATCCACAAAGACTTTGGGGTGGGACTTATCTAACCAAAAAGCAATGCTGCTCCTCAAGTAGCAGTAGAAAAGGGTAATTGTGCCCTAAAAGTGCATATTTTTCTGCCAGGAGAAGCAGACAATGAAAACTAGCTTGGAGGAAAATGCGTACCTTGCAGACATTCAAGGGGGAGATGTCACTGCAATGCCTGCTCTTGACGCATGTTTCCAAGAAGCAATATCTGGGGCAGAAAACAATTCTTGGGGGAAAGAAACCTTCCCTGACTGTCTTTCCCTGTTCCCAGGCAGGAGCCGTTTTGCCATTGATATGGTCACATTCACCCTGGTACAGTGAGGTTAATGCCATGCGATGGATATACCCGCTCTACACTGCCCTGCTCCACTGGGCTCTGAACTTGCCTGGTAGAGAGAATACGAATTCAGCCTTTGCTCATGTTCTGCAAACTGTTGATTAGTATCTTTTAAAATAATTTTAAAAGTAGTGTTCAAAATGCTGGGTTTAATCTGCTGGGACCTTCTGATTTATTCTTTTTTGAAGGGCACCAATTTAGCCCTAAAAAATACTCTTTTTAAAGCTAAACACCTGAACAATTGTCCAGAGCTGCCCCAATTTCTCCCTTCCCCTGCAGACACTGCCTGAAACCTGGCTGAACCACGTACTCGTATCATGTAAAAGCACTGGCAGGACATAAAAAAACTTCTCAGACATAAAATGCTGCTGAGCTGTTTAATGCATTGACAATATTAATGATTGTGTCATGTCTGAATCCTCATTCCTTTAAGAAAATCGGTGTCTCAAGCTGATTTTCTGTGGAGCTTCTGACAGTGGGGAAAACACTGAATGTAGATTTTTAATTTTCCTTCTCCTAAATGTTCTTCCATGTCCTATTACCACTACATTTCAGAACACCAAATGCTTTTTCTCCTCTTTGTGGCATGAATACTATTTCAAGGTGCATTTTTGCAGGGGAAGAAAGGGAAAACTTTCAACTCAGCCCTATCATCACTGCCAGCTCCATGTGTCTGCTGTTCTGCTGGAGAAAGCACGTTAAAATGAACCCTCAGACTCAACAACTGTGGAAGGAAAGCAAGACACGAATGATGTCTGACATGGTTAGAGCAACGATATCATTATTTACCAGTGAGGTTATGGATGAATCATTATGAAGTGTGTGTTTTGAGCCATTTCCCATTTGTATATGGTGATTGCTGATAAAACATCAGCATCAGTGATTACTGCAATCCTTACTTGCAACACCATCTCCACACTACAGAATACCATTATTGTTCAATCTGAATTAAAAGTTGATGAGCAGTCAAGTGTAGAAAACAGGAATGCTCTATATCCCACTTAGCCAAAAAGCACAAAATACCAAATTTTGTCTTATAAACAACGCATGTTCCTAATCTAACTGGATCAAGACTTAAGCTGCTCCAAATGAAAAGCTATGATGTTTCATCACTACATAATGAACTCCAACCTGTTTCGCTGGTTTTACCCCCAGTCCCTGCACAGAATCACATGGACCTCAGTACATGGACAGACGATGGTACATACTCCCAAGCAATTATTTTGTCTTGTATCCTTCTGTCTGATATAAAAATATATTGAATACATCAATCTTTCACAAAGACACTGGTTCCATTTTTCTTGGGCTTTGTTTATAGTAAAAGCACCTGGTCTAAAGAAGGGAAATGCTGATGGAAATTATAACCTATAGAACATAATTTTCTGACAACCCAGTATTGCACAACACTTATCAGATATCCATACACCCCCCCAAAAAAAAGAAGGGAGAAGTGGAAAACAAGAGGGAGCAGTGTTAATGAAAACACCAAGGCATTAAAGCACAGAAGGGAAGAAACAGCAAGAAACCGTTCTGTGCTGTGCTAACCTTACCAGCTCTAAAACAGTTTGCCCATTTGAGGCTCACAAAAAAATTTGTATCACTTAACCCACTTAGTTCTTTCCACAAATCTGTGTGAGCTTACCTGGCATTTTTCTAAATCACTTTTAAAGGAGAGGTATTTATAAATCTTATTATATCTACTTCCAGAAGGTTAGGGCAGCACACAAATTCTCAGATTGTTAGTGACAAGTCCTTTTTATTACCGAGATTTCCAAACTATGAAAAGATTTGACTGAATGCTAAAAGCGTGCTATAGTCTTGCCAGATTTGTTTAAACACTCTCTTCTTGTTGGACCGTTCTCTTCTAAAGTTGCTTTCTGCAGTAGTTCTTTTTTGATTGCGAACACACACATTCCCTCAGAAACAAATAAATGTGAATCTGTTCACAACAGCCAAATGTTAGCTATTAATATTAATACAGAGGAAGAAAAAAAAAACTACTGAAGATGCTACTGCTAGGTTCCTTGCAGGTCTTTTGGTTTACAGGAATTCATAGAAGATGCAAACTATTCCAGATCTGTTTGAAATACAAAGGTTTTATTAAATTCCAGGGGAAAAAAAGCAGTCCCAATCAAGCCCATGGGAATTTTTCCATCGGCTGTGCTGTGCCAGGACTTCAAATGGGTATTTAACCTGGCGAAAAAATGAGTACAGACGATTGCAGGATTTCCTCCCGTTTGAACGTTCTCATTAGATGAGGCCTCAGTGACCTCTGGGTTGATGGGTTGTTCCAATATTTAATTGCTTTGACCTTCGGGGAGTTTCTTTTCATGTCCAACATAACCTTAGGTTTTTTCAGTTTAATGTGACAAATTACTTCATAAAAACAGCCCTGGATATTTTCATTAATTCTGGACAAATTGTGTTACACATAAAAGATGTCTTTTTCACAGATGCTGTAACTGTGCCAAATAGTCTCGTAATTGTTCCTTTTTAGATACTTTGGTATATGTTGGTACATATTTAGAGTAATTGGTGTGCTTTATGAAAGTATATAAATGATGGTGTAATTCTAAGAAGGATAAGATCACAAAAATACACAATTTTGACCCCCTACTCAGTAAACTAAGCCTTCCCAAGGGCCCCACTTTCTGAAAATGAATCACTTCTTTTCTTCTGAGAAGGGAGCACAGTCCCTTCCACGTTGCCACCGCAACGTTGGCAGAGCCACAGAAGCAGCCATGGTGGTGATGCAGAAAAGGTCCTGGCTGGCTCAAAACCAGCCCTGCCCAACTGGGAGCTGCATCTTCCACATCTCTAAGAGCCTGAAGAGAGGTCCAGCTGCTCCAGAGCTCTGGAAGTGCCACCATCAGCTACTTTACACACAAGTCAGGTAGCAACTTCCCTTGACACCCCAGGCCAAAGCATGTCAAGAAAAGCATTTCAGAGTCAAAGCACACAAGCTTGTGGATGGTTTTCCAATTTTCCATTCCAAATAAAGAGCATGGAGTTGCCCTTGAAGTCGCCAGGTACCACACAGCATGCCTCCACCACCTCTACCAGGCTGACACCTCTGTGAAGGGAGAAGAACCTGCTCCCTCACGGTAAATCCAATATAGCCAAATTTCCGCCTGCCGCAGACCAGCCTCTTCATCGACACAAAGTGCGCTTATGCCAACCTGTACGTATGGAAATGAGACAGTTAGCTGCGCGGTTTACACATGCGGATCCCCATTTGCAAATGTCACCTGTGAAAGACAGAGGCCACTCCAGAAAGTACAAAGCTCGGGATTGTTTAGGCAGAATGGAAAATGACACCCTGGCATTTACAATGGGATTTTTATTATCGATGTCACAGATATGATACTTGCTACTGACATGCTTGAATTAGAAGAGACAAAGTAAACTGTTAGAAAGAAGAGGCCATTGAACTAAATACAAGTGTAACCTGCATGCTTATATTGCAGCATTCGATTTCCTCTTAAGTCTCAGGAAGAGGGGGGAGACAGCAAAGGGGAGACCTGTGTTTCAGCTGAAATCTCTTGTGTCTACACAGGAGGGTAGGGCCTCTCCAAAAAGCAGACAAAGAGCCAGAAGCAGGCAGTTACGAGAGCTTTCGTTATGGGAGAGGAGCTTTGCAGTTCCCGCTCGCTTCCATCCCAATGTAGACCTCTGCAAAGTTGCAAGTGGGGAAAAAGTCAAAAATACAGGAGTTGGAAACATCCCTGAGGACTGAGCAGCTGATGACGTCAGGGCCAAAAAATATGTTTGTTACGTCCTAAGCGTACCACTGTTGATAGAGGTTTTGGATCTCCAGATTCATAAGAAGCCAAGGAAATGGTCATCTCATGCCTCAGAGCCTGAAACTGGCCATAAGAACCCATAGGCTTGTTTTCCTAGGAGAGGTTCGGATGGGAGCTGGGTTGAGAAACTGGGCAATCCAGGCGGTACTTACATGCCCATTCACTTTTAGGATGTGTTGGAAGGACAAAGTAACTGGTGTCGTGTGGTGAAAATGGGAGAACGGGGAAGTTTCCGAACACGTCGGCCAAAGAGAAGAGTCATCGGTCACTCTAAGCTTTGTAGCAACTGCATACAATAGCAGCAATGTTGGGGGTGAGTAGGTTTCATCTCTACAGGTTCTTTTTTCTTTTAAGGAAATAAAAGAATTTTAAAAGCATTTCTATTATCAATTGCAGAAGACTGTGTTTGTGTTAAGTGTTTCATTCCCCAAGAAATTTGGTCCCTGAGGGCTTTTGGGATCATAGCTCAAAGGATTAAATCTATGACAGACTGACACAGACAGATTATGAGATGTCTTGGAAGGCCAAAAATCTGGTCCCTCCTTCTGCAAAGCTGTGTACAAATGAAAGAGTGCAGCTGAGTTATCTGTACTAAAACCTCAGTGTCTCCATCCCACTCAAAGAGGCTCTCTAAACCCTGTGCTGTCAGGAATAAGAAAGAACAGTGAAATAAGCCACTGTATGATTCAAATATTCCTAAGTGGTCACTGAAACACCCTCCTCTTGGCCACAAGACTGCATTCTTCAACTCTGTTTGCTGCACTATGAAACACATGAGGTCATTTTTGTCACAAGTCTTATGAATAGAGACTGGAATTTTCTACAAGGTCTTCTTTTCTTATCCCCCATTTCTCCCCCCTTTAAATACAACTCCCAGTCTGCCAGTACAAGAGGGTTCACTGTCTGGGAGTTTCCTGCCCATGATACCTATAGCCTTAGAGGGGACCTGGTGGCCCCGCTGGGTCTGCAGAGCAGTTTGCCAGCTTACCTGGAAGCAACCTGATCTCCTCCTCCTGCCACCCTGCCTGGTGTCACCTAGCGACAGCAGGAGATTTAGAAATGTCAGGAATAACAGATGCCATTTTCCTCTAAAACCAAAGTTTTATGTTAAGGAAGAGAAGTGAATGATACATTGCAGGTATTTATAGCAATTAGATGCTGCCTGTAAGAACATGAGCTCGTCAGGAGGAGCAGTGAGTGAAAGGCATGCAGACAGCTACTTGATGAAACGGTGTTCACTTGACGAAATCTGTACTCTCAGCATTTTTAAACAAGAACCAGCTCCTTTGGGGTAAGACCTTTAGCACTCGGTCCAGAAGGAGCACAATGCAGGACTCTGATCCAGGCATCTTTCAATGCTTGGTATCTGAAACTTGGAGCCACAATTTTCTATTGTTTTGGGCCTGGATTTGGGTGTTTCATCACTTCTTTAAGTAGAAAAGGAACCAATCGATCCCTGATCAACTACTTTTGCTGTTTTGCCTTTTGCAGGATTATGCAGTATACGCCAAACACAGTATAAATGAGTAGTCCATATACGTGAATTACTGGCCAGCCTATTAACAGTGCCTAGTCATGCCTAGAAGGGACTTCCGCGTCCAACCACTTCTCACACTTCAGCAAGGAAGAAGGGCGAGTCTTTTAGGTCACTAAGGGCACTCTGACTAGTCATCTCAGTCAATAGTAAACCACAAAACCTATTCCTTGGAATCAATGACATTTCCACTACAATGTTATGAACAAAAAAATACTTTAGATTGGAAATTCTTTGAATCGACTGTACATTTTTAAATAAATAAACCAATTCTTAATTATTCAAATTATGTACTTTTACTAAAATTTGGATTTTACTGGCAATATCTCTTTGGAACATACTAGCCTGAAATAAATAGAAGCTCAAGGCCCAATCCTGAAATCCTTCCCGACATGGGTGGCAGCAGAAGGTTAGGGCTACTTTTCAGAATGCAAACAGCACTTGCTATTCTGTGTTTCACTCTTTTAGTAACTCCCTGAATTGAAGTCCTGCTGGAGCGAAAAGGAAGCCTTACCTAGAGAGCATGCCCCAGCTGGGATACATTTTGCAAGTTTTGCATATCATTATGAGGACCTAAATTGAGCCCTCCTGCAGTAGCACAGAATAGGGAACTCCAGTGTAGGAATAAAACACATTTAGATTCACCCAGATTTATAT
The DNA here is from genome assembly GCF_026419915.1 of Harpia harpyja. Classification (NCBI taxonomy): domain Eukaryota; kingdom Metazoa; phylum Chordata; class Aves; order Accipitriformes; family Accipitridae; genus Harpia; species Harpia harpyja. The sequence goes on along the minus strand of NC_068942.1, from coordinate 15,450,771 downwards.
CCTTTGATCAAAAGCTGCCCCTTGTGCTTATGAGAATCTCATGTAAATATCTGCAAACTTACTCCTTTATCTGCTTTCATATTCCTCTGCAGAACAGCCTTTGCCATGTTATCTACAAGAACTGTGGTTTCTTGGGCTGCTGAAATCATGGCTCATACTGCTTAATATTAGTATCTCATTATCCTTGTTCTCGTTAGGGATGTATCTACCCCTTGTTTCACAGTCTGTGACCATATTTTATCCCTTATTTATGCAATACCTATAAAAATGGGGTCCCGCTGCATAACTGGTCTCCCATCTGCCATGATAATGAAAAGTATTATTTTTATTACCACTAGCTTTTACTTAGCTACATCTTTCAAAGGACACTGCCAAGGTTGGTCCAAAGTTTAAATCTCACAGAAGCAGACTTTTACAAAACATATGTCTGAATAGAAACGTTGCCATTGATTTTTTTAATTGCAAGTGAAAACAGTCGTATTTGATGAAATAACCATTCCCCTGAACTTTCCGCCCTAAACCTAAAAATCTAAAAGTGAAAGTGACTCAAATGCAGGCAAACCTGACTTCATTGATTTCTATTGTCCACAGTGAGAAAACACAACCAGTAAACAGAGCAGAAAGAGTGACAAGTAAATTGGATTTTTAAAAATTCTTTCACTTTTAATAATGTTAAGGTGGGATTTGTAACACAAGGAAAGGCATTTGTTTGTTTGCAACGTAGGAGCTGTAAGGTGACAGTGTTCCTTTAAATACCTTCCCATCGTAATTTATTTGCTCCAGGAATGATGGCAGCGAAGTTCACACTGGAAATACTCGCAGCTCCTGTAGAAGTTAAATTTGCCACAAGCTTCACATCCTTCTTCAGAGAGACCTTTTGCTTTCAGGTAATACCAAAGCAAGTCTCTTCCCCCACCCATTTCTCCCTCTGTGGGAGAAGGGACCCCCAATGCATCCCAAAGGGCTGCCCAGGCACGCCCCGGCTCTCCCACCAGGGAAGGAAAATGAAGATTCAGGCAGCTCAGGTAGGGCTGGGCACGAAGCCCTTCCTTCAGCGTTGCAGGGTTTTGCATCCAAAGATGAAAGCCCAGAGGCTTTGATGACAGAGCCCCCACGGGCCACCTGGGTCACCGCAGCTGGTGGGGAAATAGACTTTCCCCCTTCCCACAAGCAGAGGAAAACCCTGCCCCCCTGTCGGTCTCAATGGTAATTTGGCTCTCATTTTGCTCACATCCAGCTTCTTTGGAAATCTGCCTGAGTTTTGCCAAAGAGGAGCCCAAGCCAAAGCGGAGGGAGGATGTCAGGATCTGGCGTGCTGTGGTGAGGCACATCAATGATTTAAGTTGATGGAAACTGCCACTGTGGGATATGAATTGCTGTACCAAACTGAAACTCTGAATCCTGTGCAAATTGTTTATATTGTTCACGGCTTTTGTCGTACTTTGCATATTATCACATTAAATGATGTTTCTGTAAAAATGTGAGGCTTTTCAATGCCAGAATTGTTCATGTCATAAATGCCTGAAAAAAGCAACAGCAAAAATCTATAAACAGAGGAAAGCAACTGCCTTTGCTTCCATTCATCAGCACGTCTGGATAAAAATCACCTTTCCTGTTTAGTGTGTGCCCTCCATATTTTCAAGTGTAAAAATTCGAGAAAAAAAAAATGCTGTGTAGCAGCTGGCCCATTTAAGGAGGTGATACATATTATTCAAATGATTACACGAATGGCTAAAGGTGATGCATTATTCCCTATTTTCATTTGTGCGGCATAGCTTCGGCATGGTGATGAACTATGTCAACCAGGAATCTTGGCTGCCTTCTATTGGAGAAAGCCCCTCAAAGATCTTTGATGTGACAATGAAACTGGGAAATATTACTGACTCACAGCCTTTAAGCAATCAAGAAGTGATCAAAGCAGTGACTCAAGAATTCAAGGGAAAAATTACATGCTCAGGGAAATGAGGAAAGCTTATTACCGACTGATATTCAACAGAACAGGCAACTGAAAGTCTAATTTTGTGAAATATGCTTTTAATTGGTATTCACCGGCTTATTGTATATTACTTATGTAAAAAGCAGCTTTTAATTCCAAAAAAAATGAATGGCTCAAAATTCCAGTCATGAAAGTGTGGGGTGGAAACACTTTGTCCCATTTCGGCTCTGTCCCAACTCCTATGTAAAGTGCAGGGCAGAGAGAAAGCCAGAGGTCTTCAGAGTTCACCTCCGTAACCTCAGCCTGTGAGCCGTCAGCCTTGTGCAGGTTTGTCCTCTGCTGGAAGGTGAAGGGCTGGTGAGAGCATCTGGGCACCATTCAGTGAAGTGCCTATACCTGCAAATCAGGCAGGGCAAAGCCCAAGTGCTGCTGGCCCAGGCCACCTGCCAGTTCTGCAGGTAGCAGCACACTCTTGACCCAGCACCTGGGGCAGCCTGGCATGTGAAGGCAAGACGGCAGAAGGCATGCTGGTTTTGGCAGCTCTCTTAAGCCACCTGCTCCAGCCCATCGCACTCGTAACCCGGTAGGGTTGGGCATGAAGGCATGCCTGCTTTCTGGGAAGTCTCAGATCCCTACAGTGTGGCCGTTCAGGTAAGATGGTGTGTGAAACGCAAAGGCAGAGTTCTGTCCTCAAACGCAGAAGTGCACCTGGGGAAGCTCCAGCCAGCTGTCCAAAGTCAGTAGGATTTGGGCATCCAAACGCTCCAGGGAGGCTCCTGCAAAACGCACTAAGGTGTAGTTATTTTGCTGTGCTCTCCTTTGTTCTAACCAGGTCTAACCACCATATTTCCCAGTTTCCCACCATGACTGTGCCCTCACTGGGGTTGGGACAGGCCACGGGTGCTCACCACCACCCAGGAGCCCGGGCACTAGAGTCGGTCATCCAGCCTGAAGACCAACGGCAAGGGGACACGTTATGGAGCTCCATGCAGCTGTGGGCACCGAGTGAGTGCCCGTAAGATAAGGTCACACTCCAGAGAGAACGCTTCCTTCATGGGCAGATTAGAGATGGGATGGAGGAAATGTCTTTCACCTGATAAGCATCAGCATATTTTTGCCTTTGTTGAAAATACCAGTTTATTTGCCTGGCGAACTGTTCTCTCAGACTAGCTATGTATAATTTTCATGCGCCTCGATGAGAAGTCTAACAACTAACTGATTTTCTGGCTGTCCATTGATTGCTTGTCAGGCATCACCATATATAAAATACCTTGAATATGCCAATGATCAGGTAAAAATTGAAGCTACTTGTCTTGATGTTACATTCTATTCCCACTAGACTCTATTTTTTAAAAGATCTCAAATGCTGCAAAACGAGAATTGTACAATTTTAGTGAACGCTGAGAGGATGATCCATGCTGACAGGCATTCACTCGCTATCTGCCACAGGTAGCCCAGCATTAAGGTATAAAGCTTCAGGGCACTGAAAGGATTTGATCTAATCTTATATTATAAGAAGCATCCAACATTGTACATTCTCTTTTCCAACACAGACACTTATGTACAGCCTAAGGGCCCAATCCTGCTCCTCTTGAAATCAGCTGGAGTTTTTGCCTTTGCTTCAGCAGCAGAGGGAGAGGGAGCAACTTTTGTAAGGGCATTAATGATGGCTGGTCCTTCAGTCTTTCCATCCAAATCACTCTTTAACTGGAGAAGGCAGACACAGCAGCACTGGAAACACTACCTGCATAATTAGAGCGACCTGCCTTCCAGCTCTTTTCTGCCAGTTAACTTTGCTTCCATTGCTCTTCCTTGCTGAAAATCTGGAGGTGGGTGCATTGACTGGTGATCGGGGTTAAGGAAAGGAGAGGCTCTTTCAGCAGAGACAGAGTTGCGTGAACATCAAAAGATTCGGGGTTCTTCTATGAGTCATAAAAACAAACACATTAACTATGCTAGAAGGACATCAACACAGCATGCAAATACTCTCAATAACTAAATACTTCTCGTAAGCAGTTGATGAATTACGCTTATTGAAACAAAGCCTGAATACAGAAGCCAATGATTAAGACTTAAGAATACCTTTCATTTGCTTTCCCACCTTGTTACCCAGTAAAATGCATTTATTGTATTCTACCATCGCCATTCATGGTAGCGCATCAGACTTTAAACTGAGAAGATATGTTACAGATACTGTGTGTATCTGTGGAAACCGAGAAACACGAGGACTTGGCTGAATGCAGGTTTTCTCTGTCTGATCTTTTCTAACATAAACATGGGAGCACTAGGATGACAAACCCTGGGACTGATCCCGCAATGTTCATATTGGTAATCCTTTCTCTTACAAATAACTCAAGTCCTTAGAAACTGGCTTCTAGCTGCTTGCAAGAAGCATTCATCTCTTTTTCCATCAGCTGGAACTACAGGGCTGGGGTCAAAAATATAGAATCAAAAAGAAAATATTGACCAGTATTAAGGACTGCATCAAATGCTTTGAATAGCTTCAAACACAGAGACAGAAATTAGATGTATAAGCTTGAAGAAAACAATCTAAAAAGGTCTGTTTTCATATCACATTATCCATTCCTGGCTGGCTGTAAGCAGCAGAGCCTGATCCTGCTAGGCCTTATTCATGTGGGTAATCCCTTTGACCCTAGTCATAAATACATTATTCTAGCGCAGGGTAATCTCCAAGTATCAATCTGAACCGATGCCTGTGCTCTTGAACACAAACGTACATTTTCAATTTCTTGAATCTCAGAGGTGTAATAGTAAGCAGGCTGTCTTAACATAATATTTTACCTTAAAAAAAATTATCCAAGCATGTCCCACCAGATCTGACTTTTAAAAAGAAAAAATCCAGGTGGCTCAATTTGGAAAGAAACTTTGGATTTGTTGTAGTTCTCTTTCCGTGAGCTTTTTTTCCCAAAGGCAGACATTCATACACATATAATTCCCTCTTCTTGTCACTGGGCTTCTGGGTCAGTGAGCATTCCTTTGCTGTAGTGTTTTTCAGATGAAACTCCAAGAGAAACACTGTCCTCAATGATGGGTCGGGTACAGAAGAGGAGGATGGGCAAATATTCTAAGATTGGCCTGGATTCTTGCCAGGAGCAGAAGAAAAGAGCCTTTGTGTTTGGACATCTGAAGGCCAGGCATAAACATGTTAGCCGATACTTAACACCCAAAGCCAGAGCCAAAACCGTTAGACACCCTGAATAATCCTCACTAGGCCTCCTTTGGGTTTCAACTGCCCATTACAATGGGGCGGCCTCCTCCAATTACCAAATGTGTTTCTTCTAAAAACATCCTTACAGGAACTCCCAAAATAGCAGCGATTAAAAGCAAACAGCCTGTAATTCATTGACATATGCAAACCTTTTAATGTTTTGCTGGAGACAAGTTGCAACTTTTTGTACCTACAAGACTATTTATGCATTTTTAATAATTACCCTTGTATATTATGTGATACAATTCCTTTAGGCATTTAGTTAAGAGAAGCAACAGAATTCACATTCAAAAGAAACTGTTAGTTTTGCTGCAAGAAGCGCAGCTAATTTATGTAGTGAATTTTTTATACATTTTTCCCCTGATTTCTCTTCCCTGCTGTCCTCTTCCCCCTTTCTTCTTCACTACATTAAGAAATTCTGATGTGCCTGCAGCAACATCCACTGGTGGGGAGCGTCTGCAGTGATGCCAGCCCTGGCTTCCCGGCAGTGGAAGCCAGTAATGTGTGCTGCTTCAGCAGTATGTGTTCCCTTATAAGCCCCATTGGGAATCGCCTTACCCTAGGGTCCTTTCTAATCACATACCTTCTGTGAGCTGGCGGGTTCCCTTGTCGCCTGATAGACAGTAATCCCGATCCCATCAGTTCTGCACAGAAAACAGCACGAGGAAATCTTTCCTGCAGATCAAGAATAAAGATGCTTTCATGACCAACACAGTCCTGCGAGCTCTGACTTGTATTCAAGCTCAAATTCCCGGGTTGCTTGCATTTTGGCTAACGCTTCTGCTCTAATTTAGGGCGAGCTGATCAAAGTGCCAAGCGTGGAAACTCAGGCACGAGGCTGGGCACAGCGTGCCCGCAGTTCCCACCGCCGGCACGGGCACACGCGATTCGGGAAAGTAGAGCCTGAACTAACAGTACAACTCGTCAAAGCCACATAGGTTGTAGCAACAGGCAGCACTTGACCTGTCTCAGGGATAAAAAGTAAAGAGTTATTTTCTTCATATCAGACACAAAAGGACCAGATCCCCAGCTGTGTAGCTGCATTGATTTCACCCATTTATACCTACCCATTTTACCTGCTCCTCCTTCCCTTTTTATAACAACAACCAAAGAAAGCCAAGTCAAATACTTTGGTGTTACTGCTGTTTGAGGAGGGATTTTCAAGTCAGCCATTGAAGATACTACGCTTAAGGAAAATCCAAAGAAAACCTATTGCTTATCATGTGCAGGTCACAGTTCTTGCACAGCAGCATTTCCCCTTGGCTTCAGACAGCAGTTTGTCAAATTAAGGACTCCATCTTCCCATTTTAAATTAGCAGTAGATAATTAGGAACTGCCCACAATTAAATATTGATGTTAAAAAATAAATAAAAACCAGCTTTTCCCTGTTTAGACAGTAAGGAGAAGGCTTTGCATTGAAAAACACAGGACACATGAGAATGTGAATAGTAAAAAGCTCGTAACAAAGAAGGATAAACTCTCCTTTGTGTGCTTACTGGATTCATTTATTTCTCTGTAACTGAGAACCTATACAAATAAATGGGATAAAAAGCCAACGTATACCTTGATATCATCTGTAATCTGCTGGTTCTTCAACCAAACCTACTGGAACGCAGGGCAAGGGGCAAAGGAAAGGGGCAAGATTTACACAATGGGCATACCAAGTCAGCTCTTGTCTCAACAAAACTGGTCCTCAGCTCCTTGCAGTAGGACAAGTCTAGCACTAACAAAACCACTTGCCTGGGTCTAGCAGTGTTTCAGCTCAGCTCCTCGCTCAGCCCCAGACTTCACTGGAGACTGTGATTCACTCTGGGTGAATCCTTTTATGGCAATACCAAGCCCTGCATCGATGAAATTCCTGGGCATCCTGCTGCGTGTGGGGTTGATCTTTGGCTGCAGAGCACGCCTGCCACCAGTGGCATGCACCAGGTAGTTTCAGTATCTGGAGAAAAAACCAGCTGCGCAAGAAGCACCTAAGCCTGTCTCCAGTGCACGCGGCAGGACTCGGACTCTGCAGGGCCGTCACTCAGTCTGGTGTTGGAGTCCCCAAGCCTGTGCCACAGAGAATGCTTATGTACACGTGTATGTGCCCACAGCCTGCAGGCCTAGCAGTGGTGGGGCTGCTACGTGGCTGGAAATCCTAGGCAAATGTAGAAAATCTCCAAATTCCTCCTTGAGAAGTTTTCTAGGTAGGGGAAGAGAACCAACCACAGAGTAACCATCTTCGTGTGACCTTACATCCTTTGTGGGAGTCCTCTCCCGAAGTTAGGTACCTCCTCTCAGATTTCCTAGCTCCAAAAAGGGCCAAAGAATTTCCCAGCCAGGTTTGTGGATGCTCTAGCTCGGTCTCACAGGAGGGCGGTGGGAGACCCTGGTTCCACCCTACCTGAGCACATAAAGCTACTGAATTGAAAAAAGTATTATTTCTCCCTGACCTCATCTCAGTCCCTTAGAAAAGCTTATTTCCTGTGACTTTACATGCCAGAGTGGGGGAATGGAAATGCAGCGTTGTTTCAGTGCATTGCAGTGACTCTCTGCTTGTAGCAAAGTTATTCTGAGCAGAAAAAAGACTTTGGGGTAAATAACATTTACCAAAACAATAGCAGCAATTCACATAATAGTAACAATTCAGAGCAAAAGTGCAAGATCATACCTGTTTCTGTCTCTGACACTTTGGGCAGCATTCACCAACAAGAGAAACTGTGGAGCAGAATCACTGAACTAATGTCGCCTTTTTTCATTTTACAGGCCAAAATTATTGTCTCAAACCCTTCTGAAGCACCCAGATGCTCAGAGTACTTTGCAGTACTGTCATTCCACTCCGGGTGGATTTTGTGCCACCAGGGAAAAGCCACCAGGGCTGCCTCAGCCAGTGATGCTGGCTTTATCCCGGTGAGCTTGATGACTTGACTTTGGTTAATGGACCAGACTTGCTGATGGCACCATCCCACCCACCCAAGTGTCACATTCCTCCAGAAACCCTTAGAGCTCGGTCACATGGCAGCTTAATGGCACAGTGGACATTTATTTGGGATGGCAACTTTCCTGCATGATTCAAGAGATATAAGGAGGTAATTATTCATGGGTTTCTCTATGTGACAAAACTATTTAGAAGGGATTGCAGCACTATGAGCGCGACCACGGGAGGAGCGCCCTCCTTTATCTCCCCAGCAAAATAGAGCTGCTACCCAGCAATATTGTAAGCCTCCATATTCCTCATTAACTTAGCATTTCCTTTCTTGCCCCCCAAAAAGCACAATGAGGTAGACTGGCAGTATTGCTTCTGCCCTAATACCTCACTAGAGCTTATATCTTTTCTTTTGACCCTCTCTCGGGCCAGATTTAAGCCTCTGGTAGACTTCAGGCAAACACCTCTGTGAGAAAAGCAGGACTGTTGAGGAGGCAGGCAGGAGAGTTATCAAATAAACTTTCCATTTTATTTACAGTTCAGGAGCCTTGCAGAATGGCACACACTTATGGTTTGGGATCACTAGCAATTATTGTAAAGGTGAAAGCAGATACTGCAAATTTAACAAGCCTTTTGTATGAACTAATTGCATTAGAATACATTAGTAAGGGTGCACATTGTAGGTTTTATGTTTCATTGGAAAGGTCATCCTAGATTCTGGTTGAATAGTGAAAGAGAGGAAACCATATTAGCAGTGTATCCAGCAAGTGTCTCTAGGATGAATTTCCTTCAGGTCATTTGCATTATTTGATTGTAGCTGAATAGTTCTCCCTCTGCTAAGCAAGTAGGGGAAGACCTACGGTGACAATAGGGGAAGTTCAAAGTCTTTGAGCCTTATTAGAAGGCTCATTTTCTGCACTCATTTTCATGCACTCGTTTCCCAGAACTAGGCTAGCAGCTGTATAATCAGGACAGCAAGTTGACATGCCTCCTGTAAAATACAAACCTCTCAGGGAAAGTTGCTGTTAGTTTTCAGGAGGCAAGAGGGTTCCTGCTTCTTCAGAGCTGTGACGCCCTGTTGTAGCACAACACAAAATTCTTGCTGGTCTCTCTGCCAACGGTTTGTGCCTGCCACCCGAGCCAGGGCATGCCGGGAGGACGCGCGTTAGCAGGGGGGGTTCTGAGCAAACACAGGGCCCCCTCCAGACCCTGATTCAGCCACCTCGGGTGTCTCCGAACACTGTGCTGGGGACAGTCACTACACCAGCTCTGTCAGCCCACGGGGCTCCAGTGCCTTTGCAAGCCCAGGGTTGGTGGCAGCACCAAAGAGGCTGCAGAGGGCACAGGGGTGGTAGCAGCAGAGCCGGCATTTGGGGAAGAGAACAGAAGCAGCGCAGCCGTCAGGATCCTGAAGAAGATGAAGGGATGGGGGAGCTGGGCCCATCGAGGCACAAAGTTTTGGTTCAAAGGGAAAACTCCTCTCCTCAGTCAGGCAGAACTTCTGCGTAACTATCTGCCAGTGCTGCCTCATCCCATGGCTATGGCAAGGGGACTAAGTGTCGGCCAGAGAAGGGCAGAGACTGTGTCCATCCAGACAGACATTTGGGACATTTGTTGATCTGACAGTACAAAATCTTCTGGTTACCCCCTGAATATCCCCCAGGATCTCCAGAAGAGTGGCTGGTGACCACTAGTTTTACTGACCCATGGACTTAAACCAGCCCTCGAGAAAACCTCACCATGTGAAAAGCAGGAGTTTGTGTTGCACTAGGCTAAGCAGTGCCAGCAAGGCTAGAAGAGAAGCTAAATGGATGTTCCTAATGACTCTCATCTTCCCCAGACCCCTCTCTGCTGCGTAAGGGGCACAGACAGCACAGCACCCTCTGGGAAGGTGTAGTGGCATTTACCCTGTCGCCAGCCACCTTTGCTCTGAAAGGAGGTGGCTTCTACCCATCTGCCACCCCCAGAAGATGTAAAAGAGAGGAGCATATGGTTTTGAGAAAATAAAAGGTGCTGGTATCTCAGCTGGGTAAAGCTATTGACTTACTGTCTGACCTCCAGCAAGACACATGCCCTCCATCTGCCCTGCTCAGCCTGGCTGCGAGACAAGCAGAAGTGACTCTAGTGCAGAGACGCCGAGTTTGAGTTTAGCTTGTCAAAGCCGCAGCAGCTGGTCACCCCTTTGATGCCAACAAGCTACCTCAAGGCCCATTTCTGCCAGCTCATAGTAGCTAGGCCTTCTCCTCCTGCAAATTCAAACTGGCTGTGAGGCTCCCAACAGCTTCCCAAGCCCATGAACACAAGGAATGCAAAATCATAGTACGACTGCTGCGAGGATGAGCTGGGATCCCCTGGGCCCCATTGCACCTCTTCCCCCAGCTCCATAGCCCAGTCCTCCAGCTGCTGCTGGGACTGCACGCTCAGTCCTTGCCTATAGCTCCTTTGTACAAATGCTTTCATGCAACCAAGGGAGGGAATCAATCCGCTCCGTAACGTATGTCACCTCCGGCAAGGTTAAAACTTCAGTTCGGCAAAGCCCTTGGGCATTTGGTCATGGGGACTCATCCTGTGCCGCAGCACTGTGCCTAATAGCACACTGGGTAGGACAACCCTCAGTGTGCAGAGGATGAGTAAGCCCCGTTAGAAACCAGAGGCACCCCAGCCTTCCAGTACCAAGGCAGCAAAATCTTAACATGGGAATAGTAAATATCATCCATCCTTCATTAAGGCTGTGTAGCAGCCCAAACAATAATTTTTACATACTCTACATTAAAAACATCGTACTTCAAATCTTAGTGTCCCATAATTTGCATATTGAATTCCAGGGAGGGTATTTGATGGAGTGTATGCCACAGCTCCTGTGTGTATGTACTATATCCAAAGGACATGGCAATCTAGCATAACATCAGATAAGTCCTAATAATAGCCATATTTTAAAGCCCATTTTAAATATTTAAAAATATAATCTGAAATAAAAATGAAGTGTGAAACGTCCGTATTAATAATATTATCATCAGCCGTTATTAAAGTCAAAGACTTGAGTTTTCATCACAGTTACAGTCCCGTTAATAGCTTTATCCTGACAAATGCACTGAAGATCTCTATTTTCTTCAGCTAACATTTTGGTCCACTTCATCATTTTTTTTCACAGGAAACTAAAAGCTGAAAGTGCTAGAAGGGGGGTGAAAACCTCAACATCCCACCAGGTCCCACTGGCACAAATGCCCTGAAGGCATCCCTGGTCCCTTCTTGGTGCCACTGAATCAGGCCCAGACAAATCCCATCGCTCACCCACCAGGCTCTGGATTCATTTTCTTCTCCCCCATCCTACACAAATACACATATCTTTTCATTGTCCTCCAGACCCAAGTTTCCTGATAATTTAATAACCATGAGACTAAGATACATCTGGAACTTGACAAATATTTTTAAGCACCTTCCTCCAACATGACTGGTGCCTGCCACCCCGTCACTCCTTTCTTTATTTACTGCATCCCTCTTTGATCATGGTTTTTCTGTCTAGTTCAGTAGGAAAGGAAGGGGACAGTGCTCCCGACTGCTATGTATACAACGTGGATGAGGAAGGGAGGATTTATACTGGAGGTATGCAGGTTAAATATTAATTATATCAATGTCTTTATACAGCAACAAAGTAAATATAGAATTTTTAACAATGTGTTTTGAAAGGTCATGAAAATACATAAAAACACATCAAATCAATAACAAGAACTTCAAACTACGCTCAGAAAACCCTAAATAGCTACATATACGAATGAAAACCATTGGAAAGAACTTCATATAAAATCATTTCTCACTTCAGTATCCTCTCATGATCTGATGGAAAGATTTTTCTGCTCTGGAAGAAAATGATTTGTTTGTAATATCAGTCTAATACTATTAGTTATATTGATTCGTGTTAGACTATAGACTGGTGAAGTTTTCAAAGCCTTAGCATTGCACAGCTGATGAAAACCTCTCACTGGAGCTTTTGCCTGGGCAAGGTGCAGAGCAGGGTCCCCCAAGTGGTGTATATTTTGCCAGATTATGTTTAATCAAGTCATGTAATGATTACTATAGATTAACAGGGAGTGTTTATATTGCTTTAAATTGTCTCGATCTGTTGAAACAGTTTTACAGATACATCAACATCTTGAGCATGTTTCCCTGAACTATTCTACAATTGTATTTCTCATGCTATTCTCATATTCTTAGAAATGCAAATTTCAACACAATTTGGCCAAAGTCAAAATCAGAACCTGCTTTTAACTGGTACCCTTTAAAAAAGAGTCTTGGTCAAATCTTCCCAATAAGCTTTGGAACAGAAAATAGAATCATAGAATCATAGAATTGTTTGGGTTGGAAGGGACCTTTAAAGGTCATCTAGACCATATGGCTCCCACCTAAATTTTAAAACTCACCAATTGCTGAGTCTGGTTTGTTTGAATAAATTCAATATTCTTGGTTAACACAAACACCTGGAACCTGCTTGCACAGGACGCTTCCAAAGGCAGCACATAATCATCGTCTCCCTTGTATAAAGGAAAAATGGGGGGGGAGGGTCCATTTGCAAAACCTCCCTTTCTTATAACTTTCTCATAACTTTCTGCAGTACCAGGACAGCAAATTTGCTTCTCAGGAAGATCTCATAGCTCATATGCCTCAGAGCATGCACAAACCCCAGGGGTTGTTCACGCTTTGCAGGCACTCTGCAAAGGTGATTCACTTTAACCTCAAAATTCATAAACTGAAAAGGCAATCCCATGTGTACCTGCTTCTTTGAAGTGTTTAGAGGCTTCGTTTGTATTTAAAAAAAAAAAATCCTTAAAATCTAGAAGATTAACAAAATAGAAACACTGTTTAAGGTGATGGATCATGTAAGGTAATCACTAAAGTCTCTCAGACTGTAAAATAGGATTACACACTGTTTCTTTTTTTTTTCTCTATCGGACACTGCAGTATCAACCACTGTAGTCCTAAATTTAGCCAAACACTGCAATTATCAGATGTATTCAGTTGCAAAAGCTTTTGTCATTTTTGTGGTTGTCTGACGGTATACGGTTCAATCATAAAAGGGCAAATGACAGGCGGGTGTAAGAAATGAATTTTCCTCTTCTTACTGACATACCAGGGGAAGGCCCCCTGCTGTAATATGGAAAATCTTTTATGCAAAAGAGCACAGCAACTTACAGTGCACAATCACTATGCAGACTTTTTCTTGGGTATTTTTTTCCCAATTCAGTTAAGGAAAGGGAAAAAAAGATGGCCTTAAAATCAAGTTAAAAAGTTCAAAATTGATTTTAGTGTTAGAGTATATTTATAGGTTTAAGGATGTAGCAATTAGAATGCAGTAAAGCTCCATCTAAGTATGAACATGCCCTCTTTAAATGGCGCTGTTTTTCTGGTGATCCCGAGGCCATTGCAGTGAGTAGTTTTTTACACACAGCTGAAGCAAGGTGAGAGGCAGAGAGGGATGCTGAGTCCAGTGGGAAGCAGGCAGGGCCATCCCGTGTTGTGTCTCCTAAAAAAACAAAGAGAAGGCTATACGTACATTTTAGGAATGCATTTAGTATTTATACTGCTATTTCTGAGCACAATCCAAACATAAAACTATATATAGAAAAATCAACCTTCCTGAAGGATTTAAGTAAAACTGCCTTTGGAATAAATAAGCTCTCCTTTCCTTTCCACAAGGGTGACTTTAACCCCTTCTGGCAATAAACAAAGGTCTTAAAGAGAGGGCAAATTTAGCATTTGCCATTTTAAGGTCCTAGTGTAAAGTGGTCTTACTGCAAATAAGCATCACTCAGATTATCCGCAGTGCTTTCGAATGAAAACAGGAATGGTGTAAAGGCTTATTATTCACCAGAAGATACAGGAAACCTGCCCTTTCGCTCACATACACTGCTCAGCTGTATGAACCAAAGGTGGCAACTTCGAAGTGAGAAGACCTGCCCTTTACCCCTTACGCAGAGGCTGGCGGTGGGCGCTGGGGCACTGCATGACCCTAAAAGCACAGAGTCCCTCTGGAAGAGGCTCTGCTCCCTCCTCTCCCAGGTGCAGAGGCTGCCGGCAAGGCAGAGTGGGAGGGAGCAGCCCTGGCTGGCTCAGAGAAGTTGTGAAGAAGCAGGGTCTCCACCAGGACCCTTAATCGTTGCCCAAATGCCCTCAGGAGGAGAGCGCTCAAGAGAAGAGCGAGGGGGATGCCTCTGAGAATGGCTGAGAGATGGGGAAGGGATTGCCTCCTTCTTCCTCCCATCACTCCCCACGCCTCAAACTGCTGATGAAAAAGAAGATGGGCTGGGGTGGGATTTTTTTCCCGGGCTTTCTCAAGTCAGTGACTCTTCAGCTAAGGGGAAAATGGCCAAAACCTCCAAAGTAAGCATATCACTGCAAAGCCTCACGGGCATGGCAGTGCCTCACGCACCCACGCTCCCCCCAAGGGCTGGCCTCGCAGACCATGATCTCTGAAGGAGCTGCACAGGCTCCTGTCCTGGTCATGGTGCAGCTGCAAAGCAGGGAAATACGGTGTACAGAGGGAAATACAGGCTTTACATCCCCAAACTACACTTCCCATCAGGCATTGGCACAGCATTTCCAGATCAAATGTGGGGTCGCTTTCAGCTGAAATTTTTCAATTTTAACCAAAAAAACCACCTTTTTCTTATAAGCATCTATTTACATGACAAATTTTTCCAGGAAAAGCATATATGTTTTACTTCAAAAAATCTGTTTAGTTAATAATCCACATTTCTACTGAAAAACAGTCTCAATGGACAATCTCTTTGAATTACTCACAGAAAACTGAATAAATCCCAACAGCAAGACATACTATGAAGAAATATTTAGTTCCTTAGGAAAAAAATAAGCCCTTCAATAACCAATAGCTAAAACTCAGCAGAACTGGTCCCAGCGAGTGCAAATCAGCTATTGATTTCAATGAACCTACATCAATTTACCCCAGGTGAAGTTCTGGCCCACTGAGCTCAGGGAAACAAAATGTCACCTTTACTTTCTAAACACTCTTTCTCAAATCACATTCCCCTTGTAATAATGTGCAGCAAGTGTTTAGCTCAACATGCCTCTTACAGTTTCTGTTTGGGAGATGATTTTTCTTTTTAATTTCTCTGTCAGGCACACTTATTGAAGCGCACACGCTTTAGACAGATGCAACATGCAAAAAGGGTTTGAAAGACAGTGATTTATTTATGAAATTCCTGGTTGAGAGGGTGAGGTAAGCCACACAAAAATTTTAGCTGCTCACTACTGTAAGGCATATGTGTAATATATGTAAACCACGGGGAGGGAAAGCACTGAGAATATTTGGGCACAGTGCCTGAGTAGGGCAGAATTACGGTGGGGAAAAAAGGGGCAGCAGGTGGGGAAAAAGCTGTAAGGACAAGTTCTGCTCTGCCTTTAAATTCACTTTGCTACCTCAGGGCCAGCAGCATTTATTATATGGGCTTTATACATACATCAAGTTTTTGTTCTTGTGTGTTTTATACTATGTAGTCAACACAGCAATCAAACCTGAAGCTCCACAGTGGGAGCAGAGCATAAATTCACTAAAAGAAAAGTCCCTGCACTAAAGTGTTTCGCTCCTAACTAAACTCCTGTCCATGCCAAAATCCTGTGCTCCAAGTAAAAGGCATTTTAAATTGCAAATTACTCCTGTCAAAGTGGGCGCACTGGAGTCCCAGGACTGCTGACGTTCACTGGGGACACAATTATTTTGCTGCGCAAGTTCGACGGCCGCCCATGCCAGCACCCTGGGGTGAATGTGCTCTCCCTCGCCCTGGCACTGCCGAAGGTGAGAGGGCTGGCAGACACGCTCAGGCAATGCCACTCCACGGCATTTTAAGAGGGATTTCTCCCAGTCCATCTCACACTGTTGAATACCCCTATAACAGAGCCGGCTGAAGAGAAGGTGCAGCCTAATCTCTGGCGAGTGGGTGACTGGGAAGAGGCAGCAGGACCGTGCTCTGTTCCCACGCCATGCCGTGAATCACCAGAGACTCTCCATACCTGCTGGAATGAATTAATTGGAGGTCACCGGTGTGGAGAGGAAAAGCACCAATTTAATGCAGCTAACTGGTGCAACAAAGCAGCCTGAATGATGGGAGAGAGAAGGATGCAGGGAAGAGCAGCAGGAACTGGGGCTGGAGAGACTCCCCTGGATGGTACTGAGTCAGCCAGGCATATACCCAAACATCTTCAAAAGGCACATCCAAAGAAAAGAGATTTTTTTAAAGTATTTATTGGTCCTGTACCTAGCCAATTTTTGCAGACTTTTCGGCTGAAATGGCATTGAGAGGGAATTGTAGGGGTGAGGTGGTAATGCGTGAACTAGCTGGTTCAGAAAGGACAGCCCATGCACAGAGACAGGACCGTCAGACTGCTGACACTGGCAAAGACGGCAAAGACACTAAGATACAACAGCAGTCAGGAAAAGAGTGGAGCTGCTCTATATCTTACTGGGGAGGAGAGGAAAGTTGTATTCAATACGGTGGAGAGTGGGGCTTTGGCAGAGAGATTCATGGTGCGAGCTAAAAGGGAGAACCCTGATGTGAACGACCAGCCAGAAAGATGATCCTAACAGGGGTAACTGGGATACATTGCCAAAGGCAGAGGTCACCATTGCCACACAAGGGGAAAAAGCTCTGTTGATTGTAAAATTAGGTTCTGCTCCACCTTCCTGACACATAGTATAGAAAGCAATATCAAACCCCCTCACACAGGGCACTAGTTCTGGCATAAAGCAGAGCTGGAAGTGGAAAAATTGAGCCAAAAATTACTAAGCAAACTGTCTAACACTGGAAGAGACAAGCCCTTGAGTCACCCAACAACAGTGAGGAGCAAGGTCCCTTCTGCCCTCCAAAGGGAAGAGCAGTGACTTAGGAGGCTGCCAATAGCTCCCCACCAGTGAAAGGGGTTAGAAAAGGAGTCCTCACCTGCCATGTAAGAGCTATTGCTGGCAAGCTTACAGCTGAAGAAATTAAAGTTTCAGACTAGTTAAACCATATTTGTTGTGTCTTATCTTTCTCCCTGCCTGGTGGGAAAGTTAGGTGGAGGGCAAGGTGAGGAGATGCCAGGTGTTGAGAGTTGCTATGTGGATGTACACAGGAAAAGATGGCGTTAGTCAAGATGGGAGATGAGAGGAGTTTTGGCAGTGCCCACAGAGTAAATCTGAAAAGGAAGATATGGCAAGCGTTGGAGAGAGCCCCAGGGCAGTGGGGCCAGGGTGGAAAAGAGACGAGGGAAGAGGCATGGAGAGATACCAGATGTAAAAGATAACAACCCAGTACAATTTTGCCAAGAACAAAGGCTTCTGAACCATCACTTTGAATCCACACGTCCACCCTCCACTGGTAAAACCATTAGACAGACAAGAATTAAGAGGAGAGAAATCATTCGCAAGCAAACAGCTTGCTGAAGACATGACATTCCCGAAGAAAAATGTACACAAGCGTAAGCAGCTTACAAGAGCAAGCTATCTCACCCAGCTCACCCCCCACGAACACTATTAAATCCATGAGAATCAGAACAAGGAAATTGTCAGGGAGAGGCTGCGATTAGCCAGGGTCTCGGCTAGAAAAATGGTTTATGAATTGTCATAAAAATTTAAAGCTCAACCTCACATTAGCTGCTGCAGTGTCTCTGCTCCCACCTACAGTACAGTTCCTCTCCCTCTATCTTCATCACTGACTGTGCCAGTACAAGGGGGAAATCTTCTGAATGTTTCCCCAAAATTAAATGCTGAAACAGCATACCATTATTTTTGATATTCAAATCTATTATTAATAAGCTATACACTACAAAAAGATTCTGAACATGAGTGATACGTCTCATAATTCTGACCTATTAACAGAAGTACATGAGTCTCCCTGGACCAAAAAAATAGTTGTTAAAAAAGATGAATCGCTTACTCAAATCAAAATAACATGACAGTTCCATGAAAGATTTCAAAATAAAAGTTAATAAGTTAATGGATTCATTTTACTGCTCCTAAGACACAAACAGACAATGCAGAACAGTCAGTCATCTTCTTATTAAATAATATGAATCAACTACTCCATCATGTTTGTATTAAGCAACAGGCAATAATACGCTCCCCGACAGTGTATTAGGGCGGGCGTGCCAGTAAGAGGACGAGGCCAAAGCGCATTCTTAATTTTCTCTGGAGTCAATGGGCACATACTTAAAAGTTTGGCATATACCTAAGTACTACCCTGAATGCAGAGGCAGAAGCATTGCCCCAGCCGAGGGCCACCATTTAAGCCATCAAAACCTTTCCACTTTGCAATCGCTCCTAATCCTTGTGGTTTGGGTGAGACTCGTCTCACCAGCTGACCCGTCATCCACCGTGCAGCCGAGTGCTGGGACCCCCCCGCTGGAACAGCTCTCCTAGGAGAGAGTACGCTTCCCTCCGAGAATACCTAATAGCTGCTGAGGCAGCCCAGGCGAGCGGCTTGAACAGGGCTGCTGGCTTTTCAGTGGTAAGAATGAGGGGAGAGAAACACCACGCTCAGCCTGCGCTGGAGGAAAACGTTTCTGAAAACTTTGATTAAAAAAAGGGATGGTTTTTCCAGTGTGAGGAGAGTAAAAATAAAATGACATTTCCCTGATCTAAAAATAATTTTTCTGGCTTCTTTCAAGTGCTGTAGCCCAAAAATATTCCAGAGGAGAGAGGAGAGACATGGGAAGAAGATTGCCTTTGGGGAGTGGTGGAGTGACTTTCCCCAGCCCCATGGAAGTCCTGTTCAGGTTTGGCTGCATTACGTGGATCTGATAATCAAAGTCTTTATATGCACAGGAGTTATTTTAATAAGAACAAGGGGTAACAAAAAATCTTCTGGTTGAAAGTGGGCTGCATTGTGCAGGCACGAGGGATTCCATTGCCTACTCAGAATAGATAGATGTGGGGGTTTTAATGTACGAAATCAGGTGCTGAAAGGATAGGAAACAAACGACTTGTGGTTCCTGCCATTTAAGCGTGAAAGGGGTGCATGAAGAGGCATTGATTTCAGCCACGCTAGGCTGAAGGGTAAGGACTATTCACACAAGTAAGGCTTTGGAGGACTGGGCTTGTAAACTGCAGCCGCTTAAACAAAAGTCTGGGGCACCTTTTTCAAGAGTACCCAAGTCTGGTTTTCTAAAGGACCTTCCCCTCTTAAGTTGCTTAGGATATATCTACCCCTTTCCAGCAGAGCCTTGGTTAATAGAGGGACTTTGCCTGGGCTAGCAGGGGGAGGGATGAGGGAGACCATCTGCTAAGGGGGCTGTGGCCAGGCAGGACCTCTGCAGGCTGCTGGTGCGGAGCTGGCTGGACCAGTGCGGGTGGTGTGCCGGGGCCCGCACGCTAGCCCACATTTTTCATTCCCTCAGGCACTTTCAAAACGGTTACCTTAAGCCTGCAGCAGGCTTTCAGCAGAGGTCTCTTAGGCTTTAAGCAGTTTCTAACTGTATTTATGTGCTTTATCCCTTGAGTAGGATAAACAGGTTAGCAATTAACTCTAGCTTCCTGACCTCTAGCTGGATAACCAGATCTCTAATTATATTTTCAGTGGCAGTGAATCTCAAGAGTTGTGTGACACTATCTGAAAGTTTCCACTCCTGTGTAGCATCTGCAGCTCTGTGTGGAAATTGGCAGCCGAGAAAGTATTGGCAAAACAGAAAGCCAAGTTTTCCCCTCCCTGGTACTTCTGCCTCCTCAGCCTTTCCAATCCTTCCACTCTGTTGCTTGGAAAATACTTACCCTGATAGGTGATTCGTGGTATGCCAGGCAGCTCACGCTGAGAACCAAAGATTTTGAGAAGTATTTTATTCAAAAAACCTTTTATTTCATAGGATCCTTGTGGTAGAGAATATTCACAGGAGTCAAGAAACTGGAGGCAATTATAAACCCCATGTCCTTTATATGTTGTTTTCAATGGTTTCTCAATAGAGCACTATGTTGGGAGACAGCGTGGTTTTATTTCTTTATACTGCTACAGAATTATTATTTATGAAAAAGAAAACAAGAAAAAAAATTGTAATGTACCACTTACTTACTGTAGGAGCATAACTGACCTTCGGAAAGGTGATATAGTTGGAGGGACAACTCTGGAACTGGCAGAGCACATCTCAAAAACAGAGTATCTGGATGGCCTAATGCCAGAAGCTAACGGTAACAAAGCAGAGCAATTTGGAAAATCAGCTTGCTGTCATCCTGTATGCATGTAACTCTTGAAATAAAACAGTGATCTAATATAAAGGAAGTATATGGATTTACTCTGACAGCAATGCCAAACATCCATTCTAAGCAAGTGCCACACATATTCTCTTTTTAAAAGTGGTAAAATACATAGCAAATCAGCTATGTTCACATCTTCATAATGAGTGGGTTTTGCACTGATTTTTCTATGTGGTTTCCCACTATCTGTACAGAAAATGCATGTCTGCATCTGACCCCACTTCTTACTTCATTACCCATATGAATTATCCTTTCTGAAGAGAGATGTGGAAGAACTGTTCAAGATCTGCATCAAACCAGGAGAAAAATAAACTACTTCTTACCTACATAGAACATGATACTTTACTGTAATAGAAGCTGGTTTGGATTCACACCACAAACACTTCCACACTTCAGGCTTCTGTGCTGCAAACAGATTAGTTTGGAAAGCTGCACTGAATGTCCCTGCCATCAGGACAAATGGGCGTTCGGATGCCGGTAGACTCCTTCTCAAGAAGGCAGAAACTGAAGTAAGATGTGCACACTGTGAGATAATAATCTACAAAAGTAAAGGCCAAGAGAAGAAAATATGGTTTGCACATCAGCTGGAAAGTTAATTATACAGGTCTTAGAGAACCACGGCAAAATCATTTTAGAAGTCTCATTTTGTTTCCCTCGGTGGAAAAGAAACAGTGGCAGACGTGAGCCGATTAGTTCCTGCTGAGATTTTTCCCTTCTCAGTGGCTTCCTTGCTTGTCACACCTTATCACCAATTCTGTGCAGCAGGGACCAGTGGATTACACACCCATCACTAGCCAAGTTCTTACTTTGCCTGCTCTACCACTACCACTCCTCCAAACCAAGTATAATAAAAAAAAAAATTGTTGAGTTCATTGCACAGCACTTAGGGGCAGCCCCAGCACAATTCAGATGGCCAATTACCAGCTCCAGGTAAGGTATGCCTTTGTGTCCCTGACCATGTCACTTTCTGGGTTACCTTTCTACAGAAGAAGGCGGCGTGCAAGGGAGACTACAAAACACAGCAGTATTTCGTGGAAAGAGCAAAAGCAAACGTGCACCTGAGGCTATAAAGAAGGAGGAGACCAGAGAAAAGGAGAATTAGCAGTGTTATCCCACCTATGCAGTCATGATATTTTTTCTCCCCACAAATTCCTTGCTTGGCCTGTCTCATCCACATCATGTTACAGCTTCTCCTTTGGACACAAAGGACCACTGCATGTGGTACTCGTGTTCTCTGTGTGGGACGATGCAGACCAGGCTCCAAGCTCCATGGGTGGCGTTTTCCACAGCAGCCAAGCATAACAACAGAATTGGGCCACAGAGGTTCACATCAAGGAGAGTATCAAGAAGAGTACAGAGATGTCCCATCTGGCTGTTAGAAGGAAGGGGACAAATGGCTTACCTAGTTACTTGGAAAAGACAAGACAAAAGCCAAACTGAAGAGGGCCAGGACAGAACTAAGGCTGAAAGAAAGAAACTTGTAACAAAGTTGACTCTGGAGAAGAGGTGCTCAGTGAGCCATAGCTGTTGGAAATACACTTTTCCTGTATTTGTACAGAAAGAAACCAGTGTGATTGTGGTATGGAAAACAGGTAAGATGCATTCAAAGGGAGGTATACCTGAAGCAGTGTGTAGGAAAAGAGGAAGAGAGAGACTGACAGAAATTTTAATTGGTCTTATCTTTTAAAGCAGTGGAGTAATATTTTTCATGGAAAGTTGTGGGACAATGACTTATGGAAGGGCCTTAATCTACCAAATAAACTGTCTGGAGGATATACCTAGGAGTCAGTGCATAGAATCATAGAATTATAGAATCATTTAGGTTGGAAAAGACCTTTAAGATCATTAAGTCCAACCGTTAACCTAGCACTGCCAAGTCCACCACTAAACCATGTCCCTAAGCACCACATCTACACGTCCTTTAAATACCTCCAGGGATGGTGACTCCACCACTTCCCTGGGCAGCCTGTTCCAGTGCTTGACAACCCTGCATGTAATACAGTTTAGCAAGGGATAAAGTATGCTGGATGAGGCCAGACTTAGGAGAAAGACAAATGCACCTATGAACTTCATGTCCACTCCTGTGTTGAGCATCCAGCCGACACAGTGCTTGCTCAGCTCACAAGGCACAGCCAGAGCCGTGCAGCTGCCCAGCTGTCTCCCATGTAGACAGAGACAGCCTCACGAGGAACAAGAACACAAGAACAAAATTGTTGCAGAGCACAGATTCAGGGCACAAACCATTCTGAGTGCTCTAAATAAAGCTTTAAAAGAAAAAATCACTATACTGTATAATTTATACCTCAGAGAACAAAAAGATGGGGATGATTCTGATGTTCTTCAGATGCCTGAAAGACTCCAAATCAATCAAGAACAAATAAGTAGGCAGGCTATTCCAAGCTGAGCTTGAAGGGTAATGTGCAAAAAGAGCTGTTTCATGACTGAGTCTACCCAACAAGCGTGTTCTCATCTTTCTAACCTGCTTCTAGGCTAAAAAAAGACCAGACATCCTTCCTGCTTCTGAAAGTTCTGCCCTGTTTTCATGCTTAGCAGAGGTAAGAGAGGCTGAATTCTGCAACTACCTGACCAACTGCAAATACTTTTTCTGCTGTAAAGCAAAAACAGGAGATCCAGTGGTTACTGTTGCCAGCAGTAATAGTGCATGCCCTCCAAGAAACTTTGTCATTTCCCTGTCCCTAGAATGGAAAATAATTGCTGCATGGGAGGCTTGGCTTTTTAATGGCAAGTGATATACATCCACCAATATTCAGATAGTCTGAAAATTAGTACTAACCTCTTGGGCAGTTTTAGAGATTGTTTTTCCCCTTTTCAGTTTGTGTGTTAGTTTTCACAATCCCATTAACAAATCTCCTAGAAAACTAAAAGTGATCTACACCCAGATTAAAGCTAGCAATGAAAAGTGGCACTCATCCATTGACATGATCCAAAGACACCATCGCACATAATCACACTTTTAATGTATAATAAAACAATACTTCACACATTTATGGAGTGGAATAAAACCAATCTATTACTGGTGCCTTTTAGTTTGGTTTAGTTTGCTTGAGAAATGATGACTTAATAAGAGCCCTCCTCACAGAAAGCATGCAGGTCTGAATTAGAAGTGTGAAACTGAATTTATGAAATAACCTTGGCAGTAAATAATAGCACACCTCAAACCGGGATTCATCACACACCTGTGTGGTAGGGAATGGAAGTCAGCTTCATCACACCTAGAGTATCAATCACTCCCAGGATGCAAATTCCATGAGATACAGAAAGATTACTTTACATAACCTGCAGAAAGTAGTTGAATCAATGTAATAAAAGCTTCACCGCAGCATTGTACAACCTACGAGTGCCCTTAAGAACACACTTTTTTCATCATTTCACATATGAACAGCAGTATGGTATGTAGACGGATGTACTAGCTCGTAGCTGTGGACATACTAGGCTTCATTCAAAGATTTCTTCAAAGGCTTCAGTAATGAGTATTGACTTTTGGTCAGAAGAAGTCTCTCCTTCCTTCAAATCAGCAGGAAAAATCCCATGGACTTCACTAAGGGTGGGTCTGTATCTGACAACCTCCGGCATTCCTCAGCGGTGCCCAAAGGAGGCTCAGCCAGCAGGACAGGCAGCCCCATCCATGTGTGCCTGCCCTCCTGGCTGGAACTGCTGCTTTGGAAGTGTCCCCTGGGGATGGAGGTGACTTCGTGGACTGCAGCCCTCCGTAGACCTGCCCCTGTCTGCATAGGCACCCAAAGGAAACATCTGCATTTCCAAGCAGCTCAGCATCCAGTAGCTAAGCTCTTCTGAAAATCCAGCCCCTGGGTGAGGTATATACATAAAAGTCAAATTCTTTTAAAACACCAGTCCCGAGAGGCTGGCCAAACCCTTCCGAACGGCTGTCCTGGGTGGCCGTGCTGGGTGCTGGGGCAGGGGGAGCTGGCACAGCGCGGTCATCCCGGACGCCCACCGCTTCGCTGCGGTCTGTGTGGCAGGCAGAAAAGTAACCAGGAGTTTTGCTGTGGAAGGCAAACACCGCAGCCAGAAGGAGACAGGCTGTCTTATTTTTTCCTTCTACTACATAATATAATACTTAGGTTCCATTTACTGTACGTACAGTCTCCTATTTACTCTGTTATTTGGTAAAACTGTGTATCACAGTAAACCCCTGTATCATGTATATTGCAAGTGATTTCTGACACCAGGATACCTTAGAAAAAAAGATGCATATAAAGTGCGTAGGGGAAAAAAAATGAAGATCTCTTTTTCATTCTCATGGTTTTTACTGTCATCAAAGAAGTATAAACACATATACCTAAAAACATAAATCTTAAAGCGCATTTTATATGCTTTTTATATATTAAACAGAACTGTTTACCTTCAGTTTCTTATTTTATTCCTTTTGAAAAGAGATTAATATAAAAAAGTTTTAAAATGAGGCATTTCATTGCCACTTCTTTTCTATTGCACTATTTATTACTGCTTTGAGGCTGCAGAAAAGAAAAAGGATGCAAATGGCACTTTATTCCATAAGTCTTTGGGTCAGACTCAGCTGCCTACCATGCTGATCAGATTTCCTTTTTTTAATTTTGGCAAGGGCTAGATATAACCCATCTTCATATTAGATTTTGCAATATAATCCTTGTTATCTAAGCCCATCTACACCTGTCAGCATACAGCTTTCAATTTTTCTTTTCTTGTCATTTCTTTCTTTCCTTTTTTTTTTTTCAGATTCACACATACAATCCCCACCCTAGCTGATGTATAAAACATCAGGGTGAAAGATAATAAACTTGTTTTGCCTGCATAAGCATTTTAAAGTGAACTGTTTCTTATTTTATAGGGGTAACTTTTTACTAAAAGAAAAAACACTGGAAACAGTTAAAATGTTATGTTTAACACTGACTTACTATTTAGCTTTTTATAACTTCAAATCCTAAACAGCATGCTGAAGAATTACTGGAGAGGAACAAGAGCTCTTCCAGCGCAAGAGCAATCAGATTCAGGCGGCGGTTCTGCAAAGCCTGTGAAGGGGTGCGGGGCCGAGAGCTGGGGAGATCCGGGTCCTGCGGTCACATCCAGAGCTAATTGAAGTGACTGCCAGCCTCAGTGTAACGCAACTGGAGGTCTCAATTCAGAAGAAAAAACTTCCAGACGTGCTTAATTCAGGGCACATCAGATCACCGGCATCACCCACCTGCTGGAAATCAGGCACATATCTAAATCGTGAGAGGAGCGGAGCTTTCGTTGCTATTACATTTCCATTGGGGCGGGGGGCCGGGGGAGGACGTGGGGGCTGCATTCCAGAGCACAACGGCACATTCATAACAGCCTTCATTCCTCCGCAATAATTCTTCTTCCTATGTTATACAGAACAGTCATTTAATATTTGTTTCTAGGTAATTAATTTTGGAAATGCTCTTCATTAAAATTGAACAGATCGCCGTGCATTCTGCTTGTACTGCAGGAACCCGGGTAACCTGGGGCTTATGCTGTGCAAAGATGGAGATAGAGGAGCTATAGGTAGGATGGAAAGAATGCAGATTTGTAAGATTATTTTTAATATGTGAATGAACTGACAAACCTAATTTTCCTCAGTGCAGCAATGGCTCGTCTCTACTTAAGAATTAGTAGATGCAGA